>NW_010557017.1:0-14156 GCF_000687285.1 Phaethon lepturus | reverse complement strand
AGCAGGGTCTCAACCCTCAACCTTCCCCAGGACCAACCTGAGAGCTTCTCCGGCACAAGGTGGTGGAGGAGAGGAGTCCATCTTGTAATATAAGAACACCACGTGCCTGGGAGGTGTTGGGAAATGACTCGGTGCAGCCACATTTCTGACCACAAAGGCAGACCTCCCCCATTAGGATTGAGTAGAGAAGAGGGAAATCCTGAAAATTACCAGCGGTGCTTTCCAGTTGATAATTTCCGTGGTTTAACAGGAAGGATGACTCTGTATCTTTCATCTGATAGTTTTAACACTCCTCATGGCTTCAGTGCAAAGGGAGGAGGAAAACAGGTGAAATATAGTGTTGAATGGAGTGCGGCTCCACCAACAGCTCATTGGGAGGGTGTGTTGGCCATTGACTAGAGGAGAGGTGCTGGGTTTGGTTAGGGTGTCCGACTACCCACATCTCCAGCCTGGCAACATGACAACAACACAAATTTATTTATGTTCTGCATTCTTCCCACTTCTGGTAGCACTCTTCTCTCCTTTCTTCTTTCAGTTTTCCTGCTCTGATCCTTTTCTCAAACTTTAATTCTCTCAGTGTTTTCCTCCCTGCACTGCCAGCAGTGTCTCCTGATTTCTCCTTTCACGGCAGCTCCCTCTTATCTTCTTTTGAGCCCAAATTACTTTTGTATAGTACCACCCAGTGTTCTCTCACGAGCTCTATTCTTCCTCTTTACAACCCAAACTCTGTTTTCCCAGGAGACTTGGCTCATCCCAGCTCTTTGAATTCAATTAATTGATCTTCATCAGACAGATTGCCTTTGGCAAAGAAACCCAGCGCGCTGACTGTCTTTGTGCTTTAACTTCTGTTTTTTATCCTCATTTAATTTGTGCCCTTTGCAGCTTACTGAGCCCTAATTACCTCTGCTACCACCTCACCGTATTCAATTATAGGCTTCATCTCACTGACCTGACATCTCTGTCCTCATCAAATCTCACCTCTCTGACTTTGCCCATTATTTTTGTACAAAGTCAGTACCCTCCATGGGGACCTCAGTTCTTCCCACCTCTCAACTCATTTTCTTGACTGCTCCCAAGCATGAAGGACGTGCTTGCTTTGTGTTTCCCTGTCTTCACCTCTCCCAGCTATTGTGGGGACCACCAGAGCACGGACGGGCCAGTGGCACTCAGACAGTGGCTTCAATGAGCGCACCTTAACCTGGCTTGAGGAAACTTGATCTATACACCAGCATTTTATAGTAAGGGTAAAAAAACCTCACACGCACTGCCCAGCTGTGATAAACCCTCAGATGCCCATAAAAAGCCACCTAATAAAATTTTTGTAACACTTTTCTGGTGAAAGCTATCCCACAGGTGCCTGGCCATCTCCTCTCCTGCTCCTTTCGTTCCTCTTACTATTATCTCTTCTCTCACTGTCCCATCCCACTGCTGTCAGGTCACAATCCCTACATACGTCTCTTTCAAATAGCCTAAAGTTCCCTCATCCTTCACTCCCTGACCTGTTTCTGCTCTTTTCCTTCTTTCTAGCCCATCTATAGCATGGAAGGGAGCTGCACACCGGCACAGCATTTCCTTCTCTCATACCTTCACTGTTCCTCCTCTCTTCATTCTGCTGTTTGTTGGTTTATCCCTGATTTTGTTACCTTCTCTGGAATGGCCAGTGACTTGCTTGTAGCTAACGTCCTTTCTTTTTGCCCATTTCTGATTTTCACCTTTCTTTTCATATGCCCTGGCTCCCATGATGGTGATTTCTGAGTGATTTATGGCTGTTATTTGGAAGTTGGGACCGTTAGCCACAACGCAGGAATGTCCCTGCGTGTTTACTTTTCACCGAGTTGATCTTTCAAAGTGCCTGGGTTTGATGACCTTTCCCTCTCCCGCTTTCTTGCTTCCTGCTCTGAAGCCCCTTCCTATGGCTGGATTGGGCTGTGTTACGCCCACAGCTCCGGCCCTCCTCTTTCAGTGGGTTTTTTGTCGGTGCTTGTATCTCTGTGGGTCACCAGAAGCAAAATATACCATGGTCTGTGGTGCCTCCGTATCTGTTAATTACGCTCACCTCATTAGCGCTTCTTGGAAAAAAAAGAAATTCTGCAACTGGCAACTGCTGCTGTAGTGCCCCATGCCAGGCATGTTATGAGAGGAGAAGATCTGGGCATGAGGACCTGCTGCAGGAGCCCAAGCCCGTTAAAACATGTCCATTTGTGTAATTTCTTTCTGTTTTTTGTAATCCATCTCAGAGGTGGGGAGGATCCGTGCAATTACCCTTTCGAGGTTACACGAGTCCTGAGCCCCGATCTCATTAATCAGGTTTCTGATTCCTCACAATGGTCTGATTCCCAGTTCAGCTCATTTCTCTGTTAGATGTGGGGCTTCGTCATTGACCCCAGGAGCTCCACTCCTCCGGTTTGGCTGAAAAGCAGCACTGGTTTCTCACAGTGCTGATGGTGAGAAGTGGCCATGAGGACGTCCGCGTAACCTCAGACGTTGTGGTGTAGATTGCAGGTAAAACCCGCCTGCCTGGGTCTTTTGCTGTGCACAGGGAGCCAGGAGCCGATGCCCTGCAGCTGAGCCCCACCTCAGGGAAAGTCTCCACACGCAACTTCGAGCTTCTCTCTCCCACAGTGAGAGCCGTTGCCCTGAGTGGGAGGGTGGCTCCTGAAGTCACATGCCAATTCCCCAGTTGCTACTGCAATTTCAGATTGATATTTGCCTGCGCGAGAGCAGGCTGATATTTTCCCAGCATTATTTTCTTACTTGGGGCCTGCTCCAGAGGCAATGAGCGGAGTTACTGCTTGATCTCTCACTTGCAAAGGGGCGAAACGTAGCATGCCAGGTTCCTACTCTGACCTTATGTTAGAAAAGAAAGTGCTTTTTAGTACTATTTCTTTTTGACATGACTGTACTCCTTTGTCTCCTTCATGGTCTTCCCGAACATGAAGCTCCTATTGCAATCCCCTTGCTAACCACAAAAGTCCTGTAAATTTGGAAAATACAGAGCTGTTTTGATTATCTGGTTTCTTCTGTGCCTTCCTTGAAAATACTATTTCTGTGTATGATACTGGATTTTTTTTAATCAGAGGAGAACTTTCTGCTTTCACTGCTCACTGAGATATTTTGTGGTGCACACAGGTACAATAATATGACAGCAGAGCTTCAGGTATGCCCAGATTCTCATTTATCCCAAAGCTTTGCATGAAAGTGGAGCATCACGAGGTCATTGAGCGAGTCTCTTTCTAAGGCTACCAGAGTAGGCAGTCTGAACCCAATCCCCTCTCAGGGCACAACGAAATTCAGCCCTATGGCAATATTTATTCCAAGGCATCAGAGGGGAACAACAGAGCTTAATACTGGAAGATATTACAGTAGCATTTTTATCATGTCCAACTTAGGTCTCAGCTTTGCTTTAATTTACTTACCTTTAAATTCAGCGCATTTATGGTTCAGATGTGCACCGTGACTATTTCTGACTAAGAAGAAATAGATAATGTGTGTGCTTACAGCTTGTCACGAGTGTGTATAGAAACACATTATGAGGGTCAGATTTTCAGCAGATACAGACCAACGTTGTTTCATTAATGTGTGTGTAATATCAGCCAACTTCCACTGCTTAGAGCTATTTATAGCCATTTCCCCCTAATACAATGCATGGGAGTCGAGGTCACAGTTACCAGTACAACAGTGAAGAATTGTGTCAGACTGGAGTGTCTGCACCTACTGCAAGATGAATAAACTACTTAAAACCGGCGGTGATTCGGTGATTCTGTGATGCTGTAGGCTCCAGTCGACATATCAATTGGTGAGTGTTAAGTGTGTGGGCTTGGGAGCTCGGTGTCTGGAAGGAGAGATTTGGAGTTTTACTGCCTTTTTCCTTATGGGCGTTTCCTTATGATGCAATGATGACAGCATCGGGTGGTTTACCCAAGGTATTGTGCGATTCGGGGAATAGCCTTCACCTTGCCACCGTCTCTGCTCACTGTGGTGAAATGAAGGTACCGCTCCTCTCCTCTGTACTGAGGACCTTAGAGAAGAGCAGCTTTTATTTTTTAACATAAAGCCCTCACTGAGAAAGACAGGTTGTGGCTGTGCTGATGCATTGCCTGCGGGGGTGAGCACCGGAGCTCTTCTCTTTTGACAATGAATCATAAGCACTCCTGCAAATTTTTGAGTTCCCTGGGGGGACAGGTAGAGGCAAATCTCTATGACTTCCATGAATACTAAGCTTTTTGTGAAACCTGCTCCTTTCCTAACCTGACTAACGGAGGCTCTGCCTTGCTGTCATGAAAGACAATTTTACGGGTAATGTGCTTTCGCCCCCCACACTCCTCCTGGCAATTTTCTTCCAAAGCAATCTCAGAGCGGCAATTTGGGAAGTCATGTTTTAATTTTCCAATTCCTCTGTTGACAGACCTCTTTCAGAGTCCAGGTCACGCCTTTAATGGCGATTGACCTTTTGCCACCCTGAGCAATAGGTTTGCTACCTCAGAAATTTAAAGTAGGCTCAAAATGACACCTTCTCTTCTGACACACTGGTAGAGCTACAGCAGTGAAGCATGGCAGCAAACCCCAGCCCATCTCCCCTCGTTTAGGCGCTCTGCCATCCACCGGAGCAGGTGGAGGGGGTGTTTCTTAACTTTTGGGACATCTTCTGTTTTTTAGACATCTGTCATGCCTTCAGACCATTACTGCGCTTTGTGCCCTGTTTGCTTTTGGGGTGGATGCATGGGAGGGAGCGCAGATGGCGGGGGGTGTGCCGAGCGTGGGGGTTTACTGCTGGGGTTTTACTGCTGGGCTTCAGCTGCGAGCATTAGCTGCGTATTGAACTGGAGCTTGGGCTGCAGTCTGGAGGAGAGGAGAAAAGTGGGTGTTTGGAGATGCTACGGATGGAACAGTAGGGAAGGGAAGTGTTTATAAACCAAGAAACATGGTCTTCCATGCGGGGTGTCTCCTGAAGAGCATTGCACAGGAAAAGGGACTGTAAGCAAAGTGAGAAAAATGGGTTTATTTTTGAATGGAAGACCTGAAGGAAGCTCTGAAAGCCACTGACGAGTGAGAAGAAAACAGTTCAGTCCATTTTTGATATCTGTATTAATTAGCAGTTGCTTTTGTGCTTGGGGGTGCAAGGACCTGAGAGACCAGATTACTCAAGATTTCCTGTGGCTGAAAGACAGCTTCGTCCAAGCAGGCAAGACCTGAGACACTCTTGAGTCTCTCATTGACTTTCCATGTCCTGTGCTCAGCTGCTAGGACTTTGGGTGGCACCATCACGTACGCACAGCCAAGTTCCCAGTGCCTACTCTGCTCTCCTTCCCTGGCTCCGGTTTGCAGATGTCTTAGTACGAAAGGGGTTACTAATTCAGTCTAGAGCTTGTTCATGCTTTTCCAGTGTTGCTGCCAATAAACTTAAAGGCTAACCTGCAATGAATGAGGCTTGCTAAAGAACAAGTCACTAACTTCCCAGGATCATACCTTGCTGAGACATTTCTTGTCCTCAGGGAAAACGAAGACCTACGTGACTGGTGCTAGAATTGGATACAGGGCACAGTCTGTAGCGCCTCGTCTTCCTGGGAGCTTTGTTCCAGGACCACTGGTAATTTCTCCAAGGCTGATAATGTTGAAAATTAATAATTCCCCACTTGAATTAATTAACGTATTTCAATTGTCATAGCATTAGGAATATAATGAAGAAAAAGTGGATGTGGGGGAACTGAACCCAATTAAAATGTAATTGTTTAATTCAATTCACAATCTTGCATTAGTGAATTTGTGAAAAGAAGCTTTTATAATTAAAAACAAAAGTAGGTTTGATGATGACCACCACCACATTGGGAGTCCATCTGTATTAATTTATTTGTAGTCATCTTCAAAACCTGTAGTTTAAAACAACAAAAAGAAATTCAAGACGTCTGTGTTTGGAAAGAGCATCTGCTATGTACCGCTCCTTTCTGACTTGCTAAGAGTTTGTTAAATATTTACATGTGAAGAGAAAAAGCCAGTCAAAAGAAGAAAATACATCATGTCAGGCAGATCTTTTACCGTCATTTCTAACGCTGGAAATATGTAATGCATCCTGGTGGGCACTTTCCTTCAGCACGGTAAGGTTTATAAGCTTGATGAAATGACTACCTACTAACTAAATTCCATCTGTTCAAAATTCTTCAGGACTCATCGTATTGCACTAGATTTTGGCAAACTATTATATGAGGTTCAGTCCCATATGAGCATTTTAATTGCTGGCTGATTCCTTTTATGTTGCAAAACTCAGTTCACAACAGTATGTAAGTTGCAATTAGTTTTTACTGTGTGATTCATTAGTTCCTATAAAGTATGTCGGGCTGCAACATTTGGAAGGTAATATGCTAGAAACAGTAGTGGTCACATTAAAAAGTGTGAAGCGGTGTTGAAAATGCTAGTCCTGCCTTTCACATAGCCCGCATTTGTTGGCAGGACATATTCTCTCCGACGAGATTTAGCCGACAGCTGCAGATGAAATTGTTTCATATTGACAGGTTTTCCACGTAAACAGCATCTTGGTCCTGCAGTCTGTTCCGTATGGGTTCACATCTGCCCGGGATTTGACCAAAGTTGGTGGAATGGACACATGTGAGAGTTTCCTCTATGAGAGTTTGGCTGCCAAGCTCAGCCTGGTTTGTGATATTGCTCCGGGGAAGTATCTGACATCTTTTTCATGCCTCAAGAATCGTACGCTTCCTTTGGAGATGCCGTCTTGCTTGCATTGCTTGAGCTGGATGTTTAAGTCTCGTTAATCAATTCTGCCTTGAGAAAGGGTGATAAATTAAATGGAGTCTTTAAAACTTTCCTACCCCTGTTGTCCTGTGTTCCTTAGGCAAAACAGCAGGTATTTTGACTGGGTTAAAAAACAGCCAAAAATTATTGGCTCCATTCTGATAAGAACTGAGGTCCATTCTGCCTCGTTCTATCTCTTTTGGCAATTGTTGTATCTGGCAGAAAATTTCAATAAATAATGCATGAAGACACGATTGGTGAGTTTTCCACCAGTAAGCACGTGGCATGACAGCTTTTTGAGTAACCAGGTAAGTCACATGTTATTTTTATCTTCCCTGACGGAATGAAACTACTCTGGAAGGGTTATTCTGCATGTGGGTGCCGGCCGTCCAAATTGTAAGTCCAGGCTGTGAACAGTCTGCCGTGCCACACCATACATTGCGCTTCTGTTAGTACCTCGCTGAAGGGGTAAAGCTCAAAATGTAGCCTATGCTTTTGGTGGGGTATTTGCATTTTTCAAGACTGATGAATAAAGAATGGACGCAAAGAACAATAGTTGAAATATCTCCCCTCTAGACAATTTCCCCTGGGATTTTCTAGGTTTTCTTTCTTCTGTTTTCACAAAAGCCCTGAAGATTTGAAGTCAAACTTGTCCCTGTTGGCTGCAAGAAGTTTTACACTGGGAGCATTTTCCCAATGGAGAAAAATACTCCTTATTCCTGCAAAAATATACTTAAGCCAAACTAAACTGGTACATTTGTAATCACAAATCACACACAAATGAGGTAAAATACAAACTTTCAAGACTTCACCTCCGGCCGTATCAACTCACCCAATTTTCCAGCACATGCTTTACACCTGTAGAAGTCAAAAAGCACCTGCAAGCTGTTCAGTCTTCCCCGTTGATGTGGAACAAGTGGCAGCTGCCTCCTAGCCCTGATTTTGATTTCTTGCTTTAAGCATCTTGCTGCTCACACCAAACCGTAATGCAAGTGTGGTCTATGCTGGGAGATTTTAGATGTGTTCTGTAGTTATACGTTGATAACTTTGGTTTCAGAATAAGAGTTTCTTCATTTTTTTTACCTTAAGCTGTGCAATGTGATCTCTGCTGTGCTAGGACAGAAGGACTACTGAAAGTGTGAATGCAGCGGTCAGGTGTACTGATGCAGCGAGTTGCAAAGCAAGTGAGGTGGATGACTCCAAAGTTTCTGTGTTGTGAGTCAAAAACTCAGGATTTATGGCTCTTTTAATGTTTTTGCTGCCTGGAAGGTGAAAACCATAGCTGTACTGACAGCAGCAGAGGTAACACCAAAGTGGGAAAGATGGAAATCTTTCCCCTGCTGCCTTCTCCTGTTTCTATAGTTTATGGTGCCTGGAGCCTATCCAGCCAAAGCTGTCCCTGAAGTCTTGGTTGGCAGTCACAGGGGGTTTCCTATGGCAGCAATGCCCATGAATAATTTCTCTCTGAGTTTTTGTGAAGTGAGAGCAGGTGGGGTTTCCTGAATATGGGTTTGCCTTGCTCAGGTTAAGGACCAGGTCCCTCTAGACTGGCATAAATCAGCTGCCCTGGTCGCAGTGAATTATGAGTGACTTTCCCGTGTTGGCTGTGCTTGGCTGGCTCCAGCTGTGAGAGTGTGTGAAGCAATGGCCAGAGAAACCGGGAGCACCGTTTGCTCTGCCGATCCTCTCCCTCCTGCTAGCACTGCGGAGAACTGGTGAGGTTTTGTAAAAACTTATTTTTTTGAGTGGGAGGGTGGAAACATGTGGGTAGTGCAGAGCAGGTAGCATATATAGGGGAAGGGGAAGTGATGGGCAGAGATTTGAATGGTGCAAATGCTTGTTTGGTGTGTGAGATGCAGGAAAGTGGGCACGGAGTCTCCTGAACTGCTGGCCTGTCCAGTTGCTCTGCATTTAGTCATGTGTTATCTGAACTCTCCTTGGGATGGTGGTTACTCAATACTCAGTGGAACTGATCTCCAGGAGTGTGGCTAAGACTCTTGCGTATCACAAAAATGTAACCCTGAGGACAGAACTCCCCTGTAGATCCTCCTCTGTTGTAGTGAAAATAACTTTTTTCAGCACAGATTAAACTGGTTAAAAAGACAAGCCAAGCTGGGCAAAAAGGCCACGTTACGCTAGAGTAGGAGTGTCTATGGGGTGTATCAGTGTAACTCTAAGTAACTGAGAATCACATGGTGCATTATAGTGATCTAACTTTACTGCAGAGGCAAATCCTTAAGCTGGAGTCAGTAAATTCTTTGTTGGAAAGCATGACAGGAAAGGAGATTTTTTCCAGTGTCATTTTTTTATGTGTCAGCTGTAAAGGAAAATGCTGATTTCTTTGATGTCACATTAATTTACATCTAAGAAAAAAGTAAGTAAATTAAGAATTTTCTCTAGAGTGCAAAATTATTTTCTCTTTCCCCTTTCCCAAACATTTATTTGGTGGGGGATTGTAAAAATTTCTGTGTTTCATTCCAGCATTGTTGGTCTGTGTCGGACTTACGGTCCTCTCTGTACCAAATTCATGATATGCAGCTTCAGATAGGAAGCTGCTCCTTAAATAAGCTGAAAGGAAAAGGCATATTTGCATGTTAGGCACTTCTTTGTCTGCTGAAAACTAAGAAGTGTCCAGACTCGCTAAATTCACTGAATTGAGAGGTGTTTCATTTCAGCGGTTTCCTCATTCTCTGGCTGCTGTTAGAGCTGATCTCAGAGACTTTCTTTGCAGAGGTGGGGAAGATGTTTGGAGATAAAACATTTGCTTTGTGTCACCGAGGGGAAAAAAAGGAACAAAAGTTGATGATAACACAGGTCTTGGTATGTACTTTTAAAAAAAAACCTATATGGCAGCTCAGTGCTGCTCAGATTTCCAGCTTTCTTTTCTTATTCTTTCTTGCAAGCACAAGCGGTAGGTAGGGAATGTTGAATGGAGGTGGCAGAGGCATCTTTTGTGAGCCTGTGGTCCTTTTAACGTACCCCACACATCACTGGCAGCGTTAGCCAGCACCGCTGCTTCTGTGAGACTTTTGATAGCAAGATAGTGGTTTGCTGAAAATTTTCTGGATGCCCAGAAATCCCGGAGAGGAACAGATTTTCTGTTTCACTGTGTCTCATGGATTGTTTTTCAAATGTTGCTTCCTCTGGTGGACAAATGAAAAGCCCAACTTCTTTCTGACTCAATATTTAAATCATATGACATTGAATACTTCTCCACCCTCAACCAGAAGCGTAGTCCAGCTTTGAGGGCAAATGGAAACTGGATGCAAAATTTTGTATATGGGAGAAGAGGACTTGCTTCTCACTGGAATGCCTGGGTGGGCTGGGGAAGAGGAGGTGAAGGCAAGCCCGGGGTCAGCCTGGCGAGAGGACAAGGGAGTATGTTTGGTGTCTGCTTCGTGCTGCAAGGCCATTCCAGGTGAAAGGAGTGGACACGTCCTCAGTATTTTGGCATAATGGGAAATTTCAGTGTGACAGGCAGCCTAATCTTCACAGGAGCTAGGAGCAAACTCCTGCTCTCCTGGAGGAAACGGGAGCAGAGGAAATTGTACCTTTAAGGAGACTCTTCATGTAGAAATGTCGGATCAAACATAGCGTAAAGCAAGTGTGTAAAGAAAAAAGCCCCACACTTCTAGCTAGCTTTGGAGTGAGATCAGCCATATGCTGGGAGTGCCTGGTGATGGCAAAAGCTCATGGTAAGACAAAAATAAGAATGTGGCAGTCACTTTCAACCTAGCAAGCTAGCTGACCTCAATGCTACAGCAGGTCAATTAACGGCTGACTTATTTATCCATGTATTTCTCTGGCACACCCGGCCTCTGTTTCTCGAAAAACAAAGCTTACTGTGTTTGCAACATGTAGGAGTTTATGTGTCAGTGGAGCTGCTCAGGCTGTTAGTTGAGCGCAAAATAATTTTGTGATTTTTACTAAATGCAATTCGTCAGAAGCTGTGCAGATTAACTGGGTAGAGCTGCACTGAACACAATGGCATCTGCAGATAAAAAGTGACAAATGATGATATTACTCCTGCTCTGTGATTCATTGGGAAGAACTCAGAAGCCAAGCCCTTTTTTTTTCTTCAAACAAATTATTCAGTGAAGACTGAACAGCGACTATAAAACAACAAAAACACCTCCTTTGCAGTGGTTTTAAATGTTGTTGTACATAAAATCTAATTTATATGGTATTAAAGGCTTTTCTTTGGAATACAAATCATCTTTGGAAAACGTGGTCTTCTAAATGGTTCATCAGACACATCTCAAATACTTTTATGATTATTAGTAAATGGAATTAGAGCACCTTGTAGTAGTTTTATTACATTTTACACAGCCGTAATGGATTACAGAGAGGCTCACACTGCTGTAGTTTAGGCTGCACAGCAGCTTCCAAATCAATACATGCTTTTCATGGGTTCTTGGCTTTTTGGGAAGACACACCTCTTTGCTCTGAAATGATCCATGCCTGATCTCAGCTGAAAGTGGGAGCAGTGGAACTTAGCTGCCTAGGTTCATTAAGAAATCCCATTAGGTGAGTAAATGCCTGGCCTTTAGCACCTGCTTTTGTTTCTTGCATTACCTGGCAATTAGAAGGGGATCTGCTGCACCCCACTAAGCCATTAACAAGGTAGAAGACAGGGAGGGGTTCACTTTAGGTAACGTTGGGTGTTGGTTGTGTAGGGTTCATGTGATCTCACTCCCTAAGCTCCCTTGATATGCACTGGTGCTAAGGGAGTGACCCCAGACCTGCACCCTTCTGGGATGGCAGCTGGTGGCCAGACATGATAACCCACACTGCCCAAAGAGGTGCTACGCTTCTGTGTTTATGGGACTGAATCTAGCCCTCTGAGCTAAGCTAGTCAATGCAGGCCAGGCTGGAGAGAAATAAGTATGTTTAGGGCATGAGCCATCTCAGTTTAGATGTCTGCTTTGTGGCATGTTAGCCTGCAACAGAAATGTCTTCATTAGTTATGTAGATAGACAGGTAGTTTGGATGGACATCTGCATTTGGTTAGATGAAACTATGTGTTTAATCTAAATTAGTTCCGTGGGCTTTTCCAGCAACAACACAGAAACAGAGAGCGCTTGTCTTACCTTTCTTGGAAACCTTTGGATGGGACGAATTGATATCTAGAGATGTTCTCCACTGACCGCAGAGAAATTCTGGGTGTCCTGTTTAGACAGGATAGCTAACCTGTAGCCAGTTGAGGTCAAATGTGATGAATTCTAGCTTTACAGGGCTGAAAGATTTCTGCTGCCTAAAATTTACAAGTTTTATCCAGCTACTTACCATGTAGTAAACGATACTGTTTCCTCCAGAACCCATGTATTTTTGTCTTTTAATCGTCATAGTTACAGTGCCATGACTAGGTCTTGGCTTCCGACTTAACAGATACTTTTGAAAATATAAGCCGTTACTCAGCATAGTCTCTTATGCTGGTAGTGGCTGGTCCAATACCATTGGTAGGACAGTTCTTTCAGCTCCCATGTTCTTCCCTATTCACAAGACGACTTATGCGTATGCTAGATATGTGTTGAAGTTAAGTGTACACTTAAGTGCTTTGCTGAACAGGGATTGATTAAAATACATGCTTTGGGGCCTTAGTTAATTACGTGTCAGGGACTGCATAATTTGCACTATACTGAAGACATCTAATAGCTTTCTTCTGATAAATCTGTATGTACGCAGCAGTCCTGAGCTGTAATTTAGCATGTTAATGCCAGCTTCATCAAGGCCCATGGAAAAAGCAGAAAAACATTTGGATCTCTGAGTCCGTGTGAATTGACTATATTAGTGACCGCAGTCTCTGATCTGATAAAAAGCAGTTTCAGTGTATTTCGATAATTAAAGGGGACTTATAAGGAAGATGGGGACAGACATTTCAGCAGGGCCTGTTGCGATAGGACAAGGGGTGATGGTTTTAAACTAAAAGAGGGCAGATTTAGACTAGACATAAGGAAGAAATTTTTGACAGTGAGGGTGGTGAAACCCTGGCCCAGGTTGCCCAGGGAGGTGGTAGATGCCCCATCCCTGGCAACATTCCAGGTCAGGTTGGACGGGGCTCTGAGCAACCTGATCTAGTTGAAGATGTCCCTGCCCATGGCAGGGAGGCTGGACTAGGTGGCCTTTGAAGATCCCTTCCAACCATAACAATTCTATGATACTATCTTTCCACTGAAATAGCTTCGTACTTGAGTGGAACCAAGGAGCCCCTGCACAGCTGGCAGATGCTGAGCTTTCCCGGATAATAAGGTAAATTTTCAGCCACTAGTCAGAATCATGCTGACAAACAGTGGTACAAGATAAATTCACTGCATAACTTACAGTGATTATAATGCCTTACATAAGTTTTAAATAGTAGTCCAGTGCCTGATGTGCAGGACACTCACTGTTGGTATAATAAAAGACATTAAACTATTTCTGAGCCCTTTGCCCTGTATTTTCAGGGTCACTAGAAAACTGCTATGCTGACAGCTGCTATAGAGCCTCACAAAATGTGCATATTTAGTAAGCACCTTTCCTTGAGACCCAGCTGTGTCTGTTTTCTTGCTCTCTCTCGTGTAATACAGAGGGGAAAAAGAAAACCTCTGTACTCTGATAGCGGCACAAGGCCCACACCAAGCAGAAAGAGGCAGAAGAGAGACCTTTGAGGGAGGTGCAAGCTGTTATCTGAAGGTTGCATGGGTCAGCTCTTTAAATAAGAGTCCTGGATGTAACTGCTGATTTATCATTCCTCCCCAGGGACAGGGCTTACAACTTCTCTCCCCTGCTGCTGTCTTTCTTCTCTCAGTTGTTCCACAGGGCAGCTCTTGTGTCTATACGCTGGTGTGATACTTGCTAAAGAAAGCCGAACAAAGACTTGTAAGATGTGTTGTGTTGGGAAGAAATGTGTTTTTATTTGCAACTGAGATAGCATTGATATATATGTTTGAGTTTTCCCGTGTGGTTCTGGAGCTCAGCATGTTGTGTATTGCGTAGTGCAGGGAAATAAGCCTGTGCCGTATTCACACCCCTGTGGCAAGTCCCATAGGACAGTGGTTTTCAGCCAGGGAGCAAGGTGGGTGCAAGGTTCTTTCTACCTCTAAGAGTCTTGCAGGAGCAGACAGATGAAGAAAGAAGTCATGAGGATCTTTAAATTTTCCAGGCAAGAAAAGCTTTTGGACACCCACCATAAAAGAGAGTTGTTGCTCTGAAGGATAACTTGCTACCTCTACCAGCCAGTGCTTCACAGCTCATGGGAGGGAGGGTTCTGCCTGGCCTGAGGCCCGTCTGTGGGTATTTGTCCTGGGGTTCACCCCACCAGCCCACATTCAGGGCCTTGTTAAGAGTGTTTTCTCCATTGGGTGGAGAGCTGATGACTTGAGCAGGTATTTCTTTGAGTGGAAGTGGGAGTGCTGATCTGCTGGAGGGTAGGA
>NW_010557016.1:11405-77638 GCF_000687285.1 Phaethon lepturus | reverse complement strand
CCACTGTCGCAGCCCCGAGATGAGGGACCCCTCGGCGGCGTCTCCGCTCTCCACCGTTTGGAGAGGCCTCTGGGTGCGGCCTGTTGGCAGCGCCTGGAAAGTTTGCGCGTGCAAAGGTGATAGGGCCCCGGTTTCCTGCGGGGGTAATTTTTGAGTCACCTTGGCCTGCCACGTGCATTCGCTAACTGTATTGTTAAATACTGTGTTTCATTGTACTTGCAGAGGATTGAGGAGCATTCAAGCTTTTCTTAGCCGTCACAAAAATGATGGCAGTAGAATGAGCTGTTTAGCAGTGAATGTAAAATCTGAGAGTTGCTGAGGGTGGAAGGGAGCTGAGGAGCTTTCAATTCTAACCTCCTGCTCACAATGTGGCCAGCTCTGAGGTCAGACCAGGTTGTTCAGGGCTTTGTCTGGTCGGGCCTTGAGAGCCTCCAAGGACAGAGGCTGCACAGTCTCTCTGGGCCCCTATTCCAGTGTTTGATGGTCCTCAGGCTGAATATTTTTTCCTTATGTCAAGTCAGAACCCCTTTTTCAGTTTATACCAGTTCTTTCATTCTCCTGGCATGCACCTCAGTAAACATGGCTAGCTCTGTCTTGCCAGTAACCTTCTCATAGGTACTGGAAAGCTGCTGTCAGGTCCCCCCCCCTAAGCGTCTTCTCCAGACTAAACAAGCCTAGTTACCTCAATATTCCTTGTCAGGCAACTGGACTTGCTCATTTATAAATATCCCTGTTGTGCTAGGGACCCAAAACTGGATTTAGTATTGCAAATGTGGTCTACTTGGAGTGCTGGTGAAAGGATAACTGCTACCCTTGAGAGGGTGCTTCTGTTGATACAGCCCAGGATGCTGTTAGTCTTCATTGCTTCTGGGAGCCTGCTGGCTCCTTTTTTACCTTTTTGCCCCTCAAGACTCCCAGGTCCTTTCCCTCACTGGAGAGCATCTCTGATGAAGTTACAGCCTGTACCCTTGCAAGAGGTTATTCCATCGCAGGTGTGGGACTTTGCATTTCTCCTTCACGCATTTCATTGGGTTCCTCGTTGGCTTGTCCCTTTGACTGGCAGAGGGATGCACTTGAGCAGTATCAACTGCTTCTTTCAGTTCAGGGGGGTACAGTCATCCCCTCTTACAGGTCACTGATGAAGATATTAAACAGGACAAATCCCTGAGCAGACTCCTGAATTCTACTTGTAACTGGCTTTCTGGTAGAGTGCAAAGCATTAACTGCCCCTCTTTCAACCTGATCTAGCTAGGTTTTTGCCCATCTGATAGCCCACCCATCCATGCCATAACATCCAAGCTTGGATAGAAAGATGCTATAGGAGACTGTTGAAAGCCTTGCTAAAGTTAAAGAACACCCTCTGCTATCTCTTCATTCATGGGTCTAGCTTTTTTATCGTAGGAGTGGTTGGTTGATTTGTTGTTGCTTCTTGCGCCACTTTGGTGTATTTTGGAATACTTTAAAAGTTAGATGAGAGCATGACAAATAATTAGGTGTTGTTGATCAAGGGTGGCCAGTTTGAGTGATGGTTGAAGAGCTTGCTAGTATAATTCTGGTCTTTATGACTGTATACTGTATTATGTGATTATATGTAGTATGTATTACATTACAAACATACATGTTATGAGCCATTATTTGAACTGATAAGACACTTAAAACATTTTCCCACCACTGGAAAGGGGGCAGCTGAGTTGTGTAGTCAGACACGTGAACAGTACAACATGGTGGCATGAACATCTTTCCGAAGAGAATGTCGAGTTCCTTAAGAAGATAACTGCGGATGAATGCAAAGCTCAGACAGCCAGTAAGCTGTGCCCTCTGAAAGATGAGCCTTGGCCACTGAATGAGTGGAAACCAGGTGAGAAGGTATCTCTTCTGAAATACCAAACTCATGCTGAAATTATTGTTGTTGTGTTGTTGCATTCAGTAACATCAGGACTGTGTCTTGTAAAGTATTCTCCTTTTTGCTTTTACCTCAATCATCCAATACATCTCCTAGTAAAGAAGTAAATGTAATATATCAGTTCTCTAAAAAGCATTTAAAATATTATAGGGTGTTAAGAACCTTGTAAGAACTTCGTTTTTGGTCCAAATCAGTACCAATGCAGTCCCACTGCCAGACAACGACACGATAATAAACTAAGAAAGACTCCCTAGAATATAAATTATATGAACTTGAAAATGTTCTTGTAAATATTGCTGGACTCTGAAGAAAATGTGTAGTACATAATACATCCTACTTCTATTCAGTGATTCCAAAGTCTTATGGACTAGAACAAAATATAAAGTTTTTGAGCCTTCAGAAGGGTCACATCATTTGACAGCAAACAGCCACCTGAGTGTGCAAATCCATGAGAAGATCCTCAGGTATGATAGTGGAAACTGGAACAAAGAGCATTTTTCAAACTTTAAAGCATTTAGTCTTCATCTTAAGTGTTCTGTTTTTCACCCCACGAACTGTCAGAAGCGAGACTTGACAGGTTGCCTTTGCTGTACAGTTACAGTGGCAAAAATGTGCAAAAGTTGAGGTGAGAGGAACCTCCTACAGAGGTTCACTTTTCAATATTTAGTTTACAACTTTTCAATAGTTAGTTTGGCTCTAATATTCTGCATGGGTGTTGTGTTTTCTAAAAAATAAAAGTCTGAAGCATTGGTTGTTCTAATCTTAATGGGGAACTAGTTTGCATGTTCTGTCAAACACAACTGGAACAGACAGAACTTTACTGCTGGTGGGATTAAGAACAATGAACAGGTTATTTCCAGCGTACCTGCAGGGAGTCAGCAATGTTTTCTCTCGTTCTTCAACTCCTTAGGAAAGATCAGAGTTAATGGGACTTTGCAGGTTATGAGATGGGCTGTTTCAAATATTAAGTGTGGACTTGCATCCATGTTCTCCTTTGATCTACAGATTCCATCAGAGTTGGTGTTGTTGCAGTAAAACTGGGAATGATGCCAATATGGACCAAGTCGGGAAAAAAACATGCTGTCACGCTACTTAAGGTGAAATAAATCATAATGCATTTCATCTCACTAACCAGAAGTTTCAGGCAAAAGTGAAATTACAGAGTAGGAAATCCCTGAAGAAAGGAAAGATTTATTTCAACCCTGCATAGTACACCATGCCTATTCTCTGTTTATATCCTGAACTTTCTAGGACCGGTCTGCCTTCTGCCTCAGCTATTCAAGTGCTGCAGAACTATGCATATTATTGCCTAGGTGAGGGAAGATGGGAGGCAACATAAAGCTGGGGTTAACTACCCCACTTCACTTTTTTTATTTTGCCACCTGTAGGCACTTTGGGATTAGTTTCACCTTGATTTCAGAGCTGTTGTAGCTCTGAAGCTGCTGCTTCATGTTCTCTGGCAGCTACTACTGTGATGAGGCTGTTCGCTGACCTGTTGCTGCCATATGATGAACCAGTGCTGTGAAGGACATCAGTTTTACAGGGCAAAGGAGCAGGAGTCTGAAATGTGGGCTCTTTTTGTGTGCTTTGTGGCTGTATACAGTAGGGATTTTGTAGATCTTGCAGGCAAAAGATTACTATAAAAGTTTATTTGATTCCTAGAGCATTTATGAAAATACAGTTTGCATTCTACTAATTTTTTTTTAAAGATAAACCTTTAGTTGATTGGAAAAAGAATGTCTATGGTAAAAAGGTAACGCACTCCCCTTCTTGTAGGCTGTATCTCCTGTTAGATACAAATGAAAACAGAGACTGATATTTTTCACTTATTTTGATAATCTTTTACTATGGCCACAAAGCGTACACATCTGCTTATATTCAAATAAACACAATTTCTCTTTTCTTAAGGTGCAAGATTGCCATGTTTTAAGATACATTTCAAAGGAAGAGTCGGGTGGAAAAACGTCTAAGCTACTTGTTGGAGGCAAAAATGCATCTCCTTTTTCTGTAAGTGAACCACTTTGAGTGTTTTTGTTAGAGTAGTTGCTTCTCTTGTGAGTACAGTACAAAAGTAGCATAGGTAGACTCTAAAAGATTAATTGGCAGACATGCATGCTTTGGAATCGATCTTTTGTCACATTCACCCTTGCTTATTTCTTTAATGCTACTGTCAATTCTTGGTTAAGAAAATAGCAAGAAGTGGTTTTTGAAAGTTTTGCCTCTTGATTCTATAGTAAAGCTGTGGGTTTAGGAAGTCGCTTTGATGCGTGGTGTCCCATGCTGATGAAAGGGTCTGAAGGGCCATTAGCAGTGTAGAAACATGTTTGCCCTGTCTGTGGAGATGCAATACGAGGACTGCAAGATACATGCTTTAATGGGCTGTTGTAAACCTACCCAGCATCATCAGTTGTTTAGAAGACTCTTCTCTAACTTACTCTGCCATACTGTTTTATTAGCTTTAGTTGTTTTTCCACAGGTCTGTTGAGGTTGTTTAATTCGCATATAGTTTTACTGATGAGTAAGTTTAAGCCTTAAATTTTCAGGAAGATAGATTCCTGACACCCCAAACGCCTGATGTGGAATTCCCAGACACCTTCAACGGCTAAGATTGTCTAGCAGAGCTCTCATTCCTGAGGAGGAAGATTGAATTATAGATCAAGGCAGGAACAAAGCTTTGCCTCAAAGGATTGCTGTTTCTATGATCCATTATTTCTATAAAATATCACTTTTCACTTCTTGCAGTATCTTGACACTCATTTGTTTGATTTAGGTGAGTAAAAGAAAAAAAAGAAAGGGGGACTCGTGATTATTAAGCAGATTATCTCAGCTGGTGATTGTGGCTTTTTGAGGACATATATTTCCCTTTTTCAAACAGAAGGTTGTCCCAGAGCCTCAAAATTAATCTGTGTACTTGTTTTTGCTTTAGTGGAGTTGAGGAAAGAAGGAGCTTTTTTTCATTTGATAAATCTGTTGGCTTTTATAGTATATTGTACTGATTTTGAACAGACTTATACTTTAAGGTATCTTTATTTTATTCAGTGGGTTTTTTCCATGTTTCACCATCATTGCTTGTACTTTTCAGGTGTCTACCCTGTCACTTTAGTCCATTTCCACTTTCCAGGTGTGACATTTTTCCTGGAGAAATCACAGCTCTTTTTTTTTCTGTCCTGTTACCTTGGTGTAAGACATGCAAGACTCATGTGAATAATAATTTTGAAGTTGTATTATGCACATTAGACTCCATACAGTTGATCTTTTCATAAAGATGATGTTATCAGTGATTCAATATGTTGTCAGAGTAAAAATGTGCAGGAAGCAAGGAGGTATATAGGAGATTTCTGTTTAAACAGCTCTTGTGAACTAAGAAAATTTTTTCAAAGTTGAACTACCTAAAAAGTCAACTCAAGGATTTTTTAGTAGAGTTGTGTTAAAGACTCTCTTGGACATAATTTTTTCCAAGTTAGCTCCTACTAATTTGGTTGAATTAATTTTAATAAATAAATTAATTAAATATCCTTAGACCAGTCTGTGGGGAGGGCATGGCCTGAGACTGAGCTCTGTGTTGTTGTTGTTGTTGTTGTTGTTCATATCATTATCATTGTATAAACTAGATAATTTCTAAGAAAGAACTTGGCCTGCCAATTCTGAACAATTTTACTGGTTAAGGTACTAACAGATTATGTCTTTCTGTGGTTTAGCTGCAGGTTTGAATCATTGCTGTCCTACGTTTATCAGTTTCTTACGTATTTTTTTGTCTCTGAAGTGTCTGAAAGTGAGAATGAAAAGCAACCAGAATGATACTGTATTGTATTAGCATAAGCAGTTTATTTTCTGTTAATTCCTCGTAGGAACGTCTGTCTTCCTCAAATTCCTCACAGCTACTGCTTTTTAATGAATTCAATCTAATGATTCTCCCAGTAATTTTCCTAACAAAGAGTTTCATGTATTTATTTCGAGTGTCAAATGGCTTAACAAATGCTAAGGGGTATTGCATGTTTAGCAAGAGGTTTTTTTCCTTTTTAGCTTGATGTATGTCAGTCTGTTACAAGTGAACAGATTTTTCATTATTTTTTCAATGCAAAGTTATTCTCAAAAGTATAATTCTGTCAGTGTTCTAACAATTTTTTCATCAAAAATGTTTTATATGTCTCCTTTAAGTGAGGTCATATCAATTGTTTTCCTATAGTACTGGCAGATATTGTTGGTCTTTTTAAAAATAAGAACATCTGAGAATTCACTCAACATTATTCTCTTCAGTATTGCTTTTTATGAAGGCTTTGTAAAGACTGCAGTGTTTTGTTTGTAGAAATACATCTCTCTGACTTGACTGTTTGAAGAAAACTTGTTAAAGTAGAACAGTGCAAGGCTATAGTAGGACTTTTGAGATGTAAGCAGTTTTTACCCTTTGATTTCCCTATGCTTTTCTTCAGCCGTAGTAGGTCTTTCCAGGCACCCATGCTGAGCACAGACCTCCGCTTGCTATCATCTAAGGTGGTGGTTTTACATAATAGTGGAAGCAAAGGATTATTGATATGCCGGCATTTAGATTTCTTAAAAATCCCATTATACATAAGAATTAATTCTTACATATGATACATATGGTTTAATACAGTTGTCCTCCATTGATGCCTCAACATTTTGTGGTCTTAGGGGAGATTTTGCATTTAGTTGATGACTTTTTTTTAAAGATATTTGAGTGATTTGTACTACGAACTCAAGTTGACAAATCACTCAAAAAATCTTTAACTCTCAAAAACTTTTTATCCACACTTTTTCCTCAAATTAGGACAGATTCATACAGTTCAAATTTCTGGTTTGTGTCTAAGTCAGACATCCTCATCATCTTGCTTCCTTATTCTTCACAAAAATTCCTCTGTTCTAATATTTCTAAACAGATTTTTAAAAACAAAAGGGCGATATGCAGATTATCAAAATAAACTAAATAACAATTTTAAATTTATTCACATTATTTTGTCTTAAAATACACAAAATTATTTTTGAGAGAGAGAACCGCACAGAAATTTGAGATGTGAACCTCACAGATGTGACTATCCAAGTGTGACAGTATTGTCAGATGCTTAAATTGCTTTTTAGGAGAATTCATTTGAAGAAAAATCAGATGCATTGCTTTTTTCCTATGGCCACAGTTTTCCTGCATCACTGTTTCTGTTGCTTGGTATCATCTCAGTGGTCAGCTGTTCTGTGAGTTGTCTTGTTTAAAACAGCTGAGAACAATTTTAAGTACTTTCAACTTTGTCAGACTACTCTAAAAAGGAGAGCCCTACTTTAGTGAGTCAGCAGTGGTTTGACACTGAGTGTACTTGGTATATCTCAAAAATACATGAATGATAAATTTGTTGTTCTTAATTTTTCTTTTTTGTCCAGAGATTCTAGGTTTTCCTCTGTGGGAAGTTAAGCATTTCTAGAAGTTTCTGCAAGACCAGGCTTTATTTCTATGGTTTTGTTAGTTAAATAAATTATATTTATGGTGGTGTGGAACTAAATCATCAGAAGCTTTGAAAAGGAGAAAATTATTTTAAATTACTCTAAAACTCTTTGAAAGTCATGAAAAAGCAGTATTATATTTTATGTACATTCTAAATGATGGGTTTCCCTTTTCTGATATTCATATTTCTCCTGTTTATATGATGTAGCTGTAGGGTAACTAGTTGACAGAAAATAAAATGCAGACACAGGAGTTTTAAATTAATTTTATATAGAGTTAAAATGCTAGTCTCAAGATAAAAGTGTCATGATATATCTGTTTGAGTGGTGTTGACATTCTGTAATCACTTTCTGTGCTAGGTTTATCCTTGCGTATTTTAACATCACTTTTTTATGGCTGCTTTTCATTACAGAAATCAGAGTCTGCAATGGAAATTTTTAAAGAAGCTGGAGTACCACGGAAGCAGAAAGTTACAACATTTAATGTAACAGATGATGCCATAATTAAACCAGGTAATCTTTTTAAGCTACTGAATATTACATGCATAATCATTTAATGTCTGCCGCATTTAGGTAAACCAAGTTATGTGTATTTCATTTTTGTGTTGTCTAGAAATTGCTGAATTCTTATTTCTTTGTCACTGAGCACAAACAAACTTTTTTCTTAGGAAAAACTAGAAAATGGGCTTCACTTTCTAGGTGATGAGGAATAGGATTTTTCCTTTTTCCTGTTTTGTTTTCATTGATTAGGAAATAAGTCTGACCCAAACTGCTAGCTAGTATGAACTTTGAGTTAAGAAATAAATGTTTCTAACCTTGACTCACTTGTTGGGAATAAATATGAATGCATTTACAGGAAGTTATCTGTTTATCCATATGAAAGGGGCACCAAGAATATTGTGGTAATGTTTCTCAGAAGCCTAAAATAGCAGTCTGAGGTTTGTTTCTTCTTGCTGCATTCAGAAGTAGGACTGATGGCTGTCATATATCAGGTTTTTTTCTGGCAGTTTGCAAAGTAAAACACATTAAAACATGTTATAACAAGCATTCTTACTAAAAATCAGTATTAGAAGTTTGGAGATTTAATGAAAAAATTTATGGTTTTAAGGCTTTATTAGCTAGTGTATTTAGGTTGCTTTTCGTTTTGTGCTTTTTGACAGTTATAGGTATTTTCCCAAGAATTATGAAGGGTTGGAAATTCTAATGTATTGCATCTGATTTTTGCCATTAGAGAAGGTTTTTGCAAGACCTTCTTAAGACAGTTGTGGTAACTGATAAACATCAGATCTGACATGAAAAGGAAGTCTGGACTGCTAAATGGAAGCAAAAGTTTGAGATGAGCAGAATTGCAAGTTTACAATAAACTGAATTTGCAGTGTGTGTATTTTGTACATAACATCCTTCATGTAACTGATTTGCTGTCAATTTACAGGCATCTTATCCCAGGTGTGTATGGACCATATAAATATAATGTGAAATAATATGAGGATTTTTATGCTTGAGACTTGAGAGAGGTTTACATCATTTCAGTTTGCGTTCATACAGATTTGAAAACAGCATGAAAATGGCTGTGGACATGAAGGGATTAAAATTTCATTTTTTAAATTTACTTAAAGCAGTCTGGAAACTCTCTTAAAGATGCAGCTGCATGGAACTTCAGATTAAAGTTCATTTGTAATGAACTAAGTTATCAATTCTGTTTGTTTTTTTTTTAAAGCTGCTAATAAAAGAATATTGTGCTTGGATGAAAAAAATTGCTGATGGCAAAATAAATCTTTAATTAAAATTAAAACTTTGATACTACAAGCACTTAGGGGAATGAGTGTAATTGGAGTCAGGTGAGTGATGTTGCTGACTGACAGTAGCACCACTTCTGCTAAAGCATAGTGTATATATAATTCCCCAGTGGATGGAACTGTACTTCTGCCACAGTCTTTAGTTTGGAAATACCGTGTCTTAACAAAGAGGAAGTATTGCAAAACTTTTTTTTTTTAAACCCATTTTTATAGGAACTGTTTGGGTTTTTAGTTTTTCTTAAAAAAAAAAAAACTTCCATCTTGTGAAGTGCTAGTAGTTACAGGTGGAGCACGTTTGGTTTTCTTGCCAAGTTTGTTTATTGTGAGTCTTAACTAATTAAGCGTTTTGGGCTTTGTCTCTTAGTGTTTGAAGCACATCATATCCGAGTAGATCCCCAACCCTTCCTTCCTACTCATCTGAAATTGGTCCAGGGACTGAGAAATGTGCTTGAGTAGTAGCTACAAAGCATCTATTTTAGTCAGTGAGGTTTATAAAGAAGAACAAATAATAGGTGAATAAAAGCAAAGTTTTATTTCCTTTCCTGTGACTGTAATCTACCCTGGATGGTAATGACTGGATAGTGGTTTGAGGATTTCAGCACTTAGTTGAACATGATCTCTCCTCTTCTTTTGAAGGTACTCCTTTGTATGCTGCTCACTTCCGCCCAGGGCAGTTCGTGGATGTTACTGCAAAAACGTAGGTTCCTAATGGTTTATCGTTACACGGTTCACCTTTCAAATAGACTGGTTGTATTCCCCCCCCCGCCTTTACTTTGGCTTGAACTCATGGCTCACAAAAGCTGAAGTACAATTGCAAAGTGTATAGTGGCAGGAAACAGAAGTCCATTCAGATAGTGGGTCAAAAATATCAAATTATCTTTCTTTGCTGAGGCTTACTTTTGATTTTGACAGAGTAGGTAAACAAATAATACTAATAGGGCTACAGTTCTGCATGTATTCTCTCTGTCACATGTACATGATTGGCATGGAAGGGCTTGAGAAAGAGGTGCTCAAGCCTAGCACGAGTGAAGAGTTCTATAATGCAGCATCTGTAGTATGTAGAAGTGGAGAATAAATGGTGAAAGGCATCAATTCCAAGAAAGACTGCTTCATTTTGATTCGGTGAAGAGATGCCAGGAGAGATGTGTCATGCAGACCGAAAGAAAAGCAAAAAGATAGTGAATATATTTAGCAGGACAACAGAGCTGTCAAATTCCTTTTTTTGTTTTCTCTCATATTCCAGCTCATCTCCTTGCCAGCAATGGCTAATGATCTTTTACTTCAACGTGGGAGGAATGATTTCCTCTCAGACCACTGCGAATGCCAAATTAGAGCTCAAGTGGTAGAGGGTGTCAAAAGAAAAACTGGCGTCTTCTGGCAAAGACTAGTCATGCCTCTTCTATTACATCCATGATTTCCACTGCCCAAGAGAACTCCTATCTCTGTGTTTCAGTGAAGTATATTTTTGTTGTGTTGGGATACAAAGATAATGTTTTTCATTTGATGTTTTATTTTTTGTGTAATGGAGATAATACCCAACTGGCTTTATTGAAATGTCATCCATTGTAATTGTCTCACATATGTGTAATACTTATAAATGTTTAATAGTATTCACTACTTTGTGTATATGTGTGTGTGTATATATATACACACACTACTTTATATATATTCATGCTTTGTATATATGGGGAAACCGACCATATTGGTACAGCCACACCTGACTACACCTATGAGGGCACCAAACTGAGAAAAGAAGGTCAAGGAGTTGACTGGAATTAGTATTTTTCTATGTCAAACTTCCTTATGTAATACGTAGATCGGGCGTATTATTCATTATGCTTCTAAATTGCATTTAGTGAACAGCCTATAAGAGACAAGAGCTTGTTTGCAAAGCAAAGCACAGTGTCATTAGGAGTACGGTCATTCCATGTAGATTAAGTGTCATGCCTTGTTAATGCAGAAAAGCTTTGTTTTTCTAGAAGTATTTCAAGAACCAGGTAAGGTTTTTTTGGCGATATAAAAGCAGCCGCAGGGTATTAATCTGTATCTTGCTATATGTATTTGAAAATACTAGCAAGCTAAGAATAGTTTGGGTTCTTCATAGTGTTCAGTGAATCCATCCTATCTTTTAATTCAGTATTTCTAATCTCTTTTCTCCAGATACTTGTGTGATCTTATTTCAGAAATTAGCTTTTTGTTAGTATTGCTGATTTTGATAGCAAATTACATGTAATCCTACTATACAGGTGAAGAAAAAATTCTTCAGCTAAATAGAAGAATCAGATTTTTTTTTTTATCATGGGTTTTCTGTCAATATGGTTCTCTAATCATTCCAGTCTGTCTATATCTGGGGCTTTTTAACCTTTTTCTGTGACTCATTCGCATTCTGGTTTCTACTTTTAATGTTTTCTTCTTCATTTTGACTTTTCTGTAATGCTGCATTTATCATACTCCCTTAACTCTTGGGCAAGAATTGAATTCTTTTACTACATTCAATTTTTTCTTTGGATCTTTTACTTCATTCCATGCAATTTCATCCAGTGTTGCTTAGTCTCATACTTGGTTGGGGTTTGGTTTTTCATTATTTTTCAGAATGCTGTATCGATCGTTCTTAGTTGCTGTACCTGTAAGTAAACATTTCACAAAGTCACAAAAATGTCCAAGAAATGCTTCAGTGAAGGGCAAAAAAAAGTTACCTTGGGAATTATTATAGCATTGAGCTATAGCATTTGGGCTATGCTGGGAGGGAAAAAATCAGAACGTACTTCATGGTCGATTTGTGTTCTGAACCCTGCTCAATAGGATACAGCTTCTCCCTACTGAACTAAGAGGGAACCAGGGAAGATTTGGTCCACAGGCTGAAATGAGCCTTTGTACACTACTCTCTAAAGTCTCATTTTCAGAAGTGATGTGGACACTCAAAAGATCTTAAGCTATAGGGGCATTTTGAAAAGATACTTAAGGATATAATGCTGGGTTACAGAAGGGAGCACAGTTTGACTTCCTCTCCTTTCTCCCACAACTTCCATCTTCCTGATTCAAACCATTACTGACTTAAAAGACAGTAATTTCTAAAACCTTGCTATCACTGCTAGTAAAGTTTTTAGAAATATTTTTACATGAACATGTACTTTACATTTTTAAGATTGTCGGTAATTTTGTCTTACTGGAGGAAACATTGAAGTGTGCAATGTTTGAAATCATATAGATGCAGTTGTTAATAGCATGATTAATTTTATTTATTCCTTTAAAAAGGAAAGATAGAAAACTAATGTCACCTCAATGAAGAGATAATATAGTGGAATATAAAGGATATTTTAATTTTTTACCAATTTTTAATGATTCAGATGAGCAAGATATCCTTTTATATGCTTCCTTCTGCCAAAATGTAAACCAAAAATATGGTCCTTAAAAATGAGGAAGCTTTTCTTAGTTATTGTAGCTTGAGCAAAGTACTAGCACTACTACGTTTCAAAAGTCTAGGTTACCATCTTGATTTGGCTACCAAAGTGTAGGGTAGGGTTTTTTTAATGACTGTCTGCTTTTAAACTTTCCTTGAAAATGTTTGTGTCAAAGTCTTTTGAAATGTTTTGATTCATTTATACCTCTGAAGAAAAACACTTTCACAAAAATGAGTCGGTTCAGTTAAGGGTGTAAGCAGTTTGTTTTTATTTAAGTCTGGTAATTTGTTCAGCACAGTAGGAGTAGCTTTTAGAGCACTGACAGTAGGCAGTGCATCTGCATGCTGTCAGTCTTATTTAGTGCTGAATTTTTTCCTTGGTACTTACTTTCAGCAATTTAAAAGCTCAATCCTTAACTTTTATAGCAGTCTTTAATGACAAGACTTTTCCTCCATGCTTCAGAGGTGTGTTTCAAAAATGTGTAAAGGCTTAGTGCCCTTCTTGGGACAGCAGTAAACTTCAGAATTCCTGGGGCCTGATGGTCTGTTTTAGCCCTGATATGCTTTGGGCTAAAATACATAGCACCATCGAGAAACGCTTCTCTCACAGGCTGTGTACTTCTGTGACCTCTTTAAGCTGGTGTAGTAAAGGCTGCTGCCCAAAAGGGAGGTGGTGCTTGCTCCCACAGAGTTCCATCGACCTTCTATC
The DNA here is from genome assembly GCF_000687285.1 of Phaethon lepturus. Taxonomy (NCBI): domain Eukaryota; kingdom Metazoa; phylum Chordata; class Aves; order Phaethontiformes; family Phaethontidae; genus Phaethon; species Phaethon lepturus. Next base: position 64,385 of record NW_010557016.1, on the reverse strand, counting down.
GCTGGTACTGGCATCCTGAGTTGCATGAAGGAAAATGTCAATGTGTTGTATCTGTATTCTTCACTGGGTTAGTTTTCAGCTGATCAGCTGAGTGAGCTTCATCACTAGTACAAAGCTAACCAAAACATGGGCATGGGGAGATGTGGGACTGTGCCTTAGAGTGGCAACCCAATGCTGTATGGAGACATGAGTTGTGTTACACCTCCTTTTTCTGCCACTTCATGACTGGCTTCACGAAGGTTTCAGGAAACATTTTGAACATCAGAAATTTTGTCATTCCAAAGAAAAAGCCAACAGAAGTTTTGTTTTAAATCTGCTAGAATTAAGTGGTGATTCTAGTGTGCTTATGGTTTATTTAAGTTTTGTTACATTAACAGTGTAATCTGAGCCTGAAAGTATGCTCTACAATTGTCTGACATTATTTGACTAAGTAGTTGGAATCCTTTTACTCTGCAGCATCTAAATAATCATCTTTTAAATTAGCTAAGTTTGAAGAGTTAGCAGCAAACTAAATTGTCGCTTAATTAGAATGCTTTATTCCAGTAGCTTTCTAAATGAAAGCTGGCTCATTAGGTACTGGCATTTTACTTGCATCAAACCTGGAAAATGAGGTTTTGTACAAAATTAGATGGTTGACCAGAACAGCTGCTTTCCTGCAGGTGAGACTAGAAGCAACTGTATGTAATTAAACTCTATTTTTAATTCTACAGAAAGATTATTTTCCTTTCCTTTAACATTTGTGTGTCTTAGTTTTGCATAACATCATTGCTGCTTGTGATTACTTTTTGGGTCTCAGGCAATCATGCTTCAGTCAAGCTAAGTAAAGTAAGTGACTAAATTCCATGTACTGAAGAACAGTGGCATTATACATATCAAGTCTAATAAAGATAGGTCTCCTGCATGTTTGGGTTTTTTTTTTGTTTAGATATGGTGTTTAATGTTACTGTTGTCAGAAAAAAAAAAATACATTGTCCTTGATTCAAGCCAAGACAAGAGGTAGAAGATGTCTTAGCAAGAAATCACAACAGTGTAAGTAGGATGACAAACCTTCTACTTCAGTGTAGGTTCTTGATCATCATATCTCAGATACTGCACACAACTTGATTCCTTCAGAATGGAATCTAGATATTAATTCTGTTTAATTAATATGTGGTTCTGGATTAAGATCCTACTCTGAAAAACCTTAATGTTTTTTTAAAATATCTGAAGTCGTCAGTACTATGCCTATTAAGAGATTTTGGAGTTATACCTCTTCTTATGCGTGTTTGAGTTTGTTCTAGATTAGTTGTATTGTGTTTCTTTATAAAGATTTCACAGATGTTAATGAACAAGATGTAGAGGATTTTTCTGTTTCATTCACTTTTGAAAAATACCATTTTAGGTTTAGTTTCAATGATTTTTTTTTTTTTATTTTATTTTATTGGTGATACTTGCTGAATGCATTCACACCTTGTAATTTTTTTAGAAGGGTGAAGAGGGCAACTAAACAATTTGAAATAAATAAGTGATACTAATAGCTGACACCTGGCATCTGTTCAGAAGTCAACAAGAATGTATTCTTACATATATTTGTTAATTTTTTGGCAGAATTTAAAAAGTTTTCGTAAACTGAAAACTACATAAATCCTTCTCTGATTTTTTCCATAGCATTTCTTGAACAGCATGCATCTTAAGTTCACTTCCTTGTTTATATAAGATCTTAATTTCAAAAGCACTTTGAATTGCATACAATTGTAAGAATGTAAAATCTCTGCATGAGAACATGAGAAACATAGATAAATCTTGAGTCATGGAAAATTTATTATTTTCTTTTTTTCTTTTTTTTTTCTTTTTTTTTCTTTTTCTTTTTTTCTTTTTTTTTTTTTTTTTGCATATGGTAGAGAAATCCACCACTTGTCTGAGAACAGATCATAGTCACATCAAGGTGGACCTAGGTTGGAAAAACACTATTCTTCTAGAATGATCAAGGTATATCGGCTGAGCTACTAAGTGCCTAGTTGAACAGTCCTCCTTTCTAAATTTGATTTAAACAGATGTTAGTAGCTCCTTACTTTATTTTAAACTTTACATTTGATTTATGTAATCCTGTAGTTTTTATTCTGGTTCCAACTTTATTTCAGAGAAATCATGAGTCTGGGAAGAAATATATACTGTCTGTGTAATTGTTTTTCAATTTGACATGTATTTAAAGAACATTATACATTGTTTATTCTTTTAAAAAAATCAAAAACTCTAAAATTAAACAAAACTATAGCTTCTTGTTTAATTAATAAAAACTTTATTTTCAATCATGATGGTGCCTGCACCATGTTGAATAGAAAATTAATGCCCAAAAAGTCATGAGAGAAAGTGTATTTGTAGATAATTCAGAGACCTTCAATCAGTTTTTCAAAAATAAAAAAATTAAACTGTTCTAAAACAGTATTGAACTAATATGATGAAAGAACCTCCGTAGATGGTGAAGCATTATACATTATAAAATGCTTTATTTTCAGCTTTGAGATATCTTTCCTTGACTTTAGCCAGAATATTTCAGATGTTGGAGATTTGTTTTCATATTCCAGTTGCATGAGAATTTTCAGGGTTACCAGAGTGCTCTTTTTTTTGGTCTGGACACACTTGTTATAAATTTCCTAAGGCTTTGGTATTGTAAAGTTTGAGTCTTTGTTCACAGAAAATACATATGTAGTTGGAAAGACCAAGAAGTAGATGAGTGTAGTCCATTGCATAAATCATTAAAGACTAGCAACTGTATCTTCCTATATAATTGCTTCTTTTTGAAGATACCTTATAGCATTTGCTGAAGTAAACATTTTTTCAAAATGCATCTTACAATTATTAACTATTTCTTTTATATTTTATGAAAAAGTGCAGTTTACAATATTCCAAATTGTTCATGTTTAAAAAAGAACAGTCTGAATGAAATATTGAAGTGGTTTCATGACATCAGGGATTTATGCTTCTTGATTAAATTTGACAGTACTGTTTTCCTTTGAAATGGTAACTTTCGATGGTTGTATGGTTTTCTCTGAATTGCAAATACATTTCTGCAGCTGAAGAATAAATCATGCCCGCAGTCTGCTCGCTCTGATGACTTCACAGCTGTTGTTATGCAACCCACTTGCAGTTGGTTTTAGAGAGTTTGCTAATTCCATCTTCCAGCTAGAGGTGCCAGAAGTAGTCTACTTGGAAAATATGGCCAATAATAGATAGTTTCAAAGAAAAAAAAATATCATTTTTTCAGAACAGATACACATTTTCTTATAGCTTAGTTTCTGCTATGTATTTCAAAGTTAGTAATCCCCTGGAAATCTGCAGATGTAGAAAAAGGCAATTTTTGAGCCTCTCCTAAAGTGTATTTTTTCAAACCATTTTTTTTACAACTATCGCTGTTCATTACTGCAAACTCATAAAATAAGTTGATTCATGAGAAACTGGTGTAACAAAGTCTTGCATCCTTTAGATTTCTGTCTTGTGATCCTGATCTCATGAAACCCAGGTCCTCCCTCCTGCAGATTCTTTCAGCTTCCTCTCATAGCCCAGACCTTCTCCATATCCCCATGTTGCACCACCGTTTGCTGGCTTGGAAGGACGCTCTTGCTGGTTGCAGCCACTTGCACGACTGGCCAGCTGGCAAGCCAAAGGAACTCATCGCTACTTTAATCATGTTTTAGTGTTTCCTTAGTTGTAGGAAAGGAGGAAAAAAAAAAAAAGATCAGGACTTTCTAACTAGTAATTTTCATTTCAGACAATTCTATATCTTTCTTCTGTGCCAAATTTAACTGGAATTGACCACGAGGTTCTGAACAGGGAAGGGGAAAACCAAGAGCCGGACACCGTGGTTGTGCAAGTCTTGCTTCCTTATGGTTCTGTGCTTTTAGAGAGTCTTTCCATTTGTGGCTGGTTTTGACTGTAGTTTGACTTGCTCAAGGCAGCTAGGCCAGCAATCAGAGGAGAGTTACTCAAGTGGAAGAGGAAGGAATCTGTTTTTTGTGAATGTTGGTGTTTTCCACATGATCAGAGGAGTCAGCAAAATGTAGTCCATATATACAGTGTACTGCATGTGTGTTCATACCTGGTTTTATTTTCTGGTGTTTGGCCAGAAGGTGCTAATGGTTGAAGGAATAGAACCATGACATTGCAAAGTGCATCAGCAGAGAAAGGATTTTTTTAAACTGGAGGAAAAGGATCATCTTGTTTAATTAATTAAATAATTAGTGCAGCCATAAACCCTGTGGTCAGACTTTTCCTTTTGGAAGCAAACAATGCTGGTTTAAACACACACTGTAATCAGCTTTTCTTTTGTGCAGTGGTGAGGCAGCTTTTCCTATTGACTCTGCCCTGCAGTAAACAGAGAACTCCAAAGCCAGTAATACTGCCACATGCCTCAAAGATTAAGGCATGGACTCTGAAAATGTGTGTATTTGTTATTGTGTTTTAGGCCTTATCTGTCAGATAATTACAGATCAGGAGAGTTAAGTGTTTTCACTGCACATAAAACTGTTTTCAAGAGATGAGTCTATTGTAGTTTGGAAAATAAATGTTCCTTGGTTTATTTTTATGTTAGTCTAAGCAGCCATCTTTTTCCTCTCTTGATGCTTACGGTCTATCAGCAAGTTTTGGTGCATGTTGTTATACAGTTGCATTTTATTTGGTTTTTTTGGTTGTCTGTTTTGTTTGTTCTAATGTCCACTTGGTGAAAGCTTCATTATGGCACCATGTGTTGAGGACCATCGCAGCAAGGAGCATTTTATGTTAGTCTTTCTGCTTGTTTGACTCTTGTAGTGCTTCTTGTTCTGTAAAGGAACCTTGAAGTATTGCAATAGAATATGTTTATGCTATAAAATACAGATTTTTAAAAAAAGAAACATATTCTTCTCTCTGCTGAACTTTCCTAAAGGTAAAAAGATCGTGAGCCTGGCTGAAATTACTGGTTATTGCTGAAAACCATGAGTCTGACTAATCCAGGTTTGTTTCTTAATTTTTTTCTTTTTTTTTTCCAGAATTGGTAAAGGATTTCAAGGTGTTATGAAAAGGTGGGGATTTAAAGGTCAACCTGCGAGCCACGGCCAGACGAAAACTCACAGACGTCCTGGAGCAATATCTACCAATGTGAGGATTCTTATTTCCTGTTTAAACATTCTTCAGTATTTTTAGAACTGCTTACTAAAAGTGAACAATTTTCACAATAGCTAGCTGTTACCATCTACTCTGTGGTAGCAGAGGATCCCAGCTGTTTCAAAGGAAGTTCAGAAACTTGTATAATGAGCAATGCAGATAGCTGTTCTCTTATGCCTTGATTTATGAATACTCTATATTGCTGCTAAGCGAGTAAATATTTTAACTGAGCAAATTGTGCTATTTTGTAGTATAGCTGAGAGAAATAGTCTTAATGCTTCAAAAAGAGTGCTCAGAGTCTTTTATCAGAACATTTATTGATTGGAAGGGATTTACCCATTATTTTATACTGCAGATACTGTACTATTCTTTGGAACCTTAGTTGCTTTTATCACCTTGCCTGGCTTATGTAGCTGCTTAATGAACTCGCTCATTCCCAAAATAGTTTGTTGGCTTCTAAGCATTTTTAAGCAGAGTACAGAGTAGTATTTTTAAGTTTCAAACTATAAATAATATTAGTTTAAAAGCTTTTTGGAACAGATTCATTTAAAACTTTGTCTCTATAAAGGTTGCATAATATTTAGGCTGAACTAAGAGGGATTTTTTGCAAACTAGCTTCGTTATACAGAATTAAGACCAACTGAGTCACAGTACTGAGCCTGAATTGTCTGTAATTTTCTTAGAGAAATTAAAATAAAAATAAGGGTTTATAATGCTCAAGAGAATAGTAAAAGCAAAAAGGTACCAGCTAATGCAGTTACAATAATTGAGACTGTAAAAGTATACAGTACTGATTTATAGTCCTTCATTTTAGCTGGAAAATGAATTCTACACCTGGCACTGTTTTCTCTGAAGAACGTAAATATTTGAATATACCATACTTTGTTTTAGCAGATGGTATTCACCGTTACAAAATAACCCCTCTTTACTTTTCTTTAAATTAGAATTTCCTAAGCAGTAATTCTGGATGTAATTTCACGAAGTATATAGGATGGGAAATAGTATTGGAAATAGGCATGAGGAAAATGAAACAAGGTGGAAGAAAGGATGCAGTAGGGGAAAAACAATGCCTCGATTTTTATTTTCCATTCTGGTGTTGACCACCTGAGATATTTTTGTAATCCTGCATTGTTAGTACAGAATCCTGTCCCTCGAACTTCATTGCAGTTGATTTCCTGAAATCATGATTTTCACATCAGTTAAAAAACCCCAACATTACTAATGAATAATGGAGTGGTGCGGGAAAGTGAGACAAATCCCTTGATAATACTGTAGAACTGAAAATTATTGCACTTATTCCTGCCTTTTCTTTTCCACCTTTGTTCTCCAAGTTATACCCAGCCAAACAAAAATGGGATACAGAAACTAAGCAGTAACAGGGAATGTCATTAAAAATTTTGTTCTCAAAAATACATGCTTTAAAAAAATCTGTTTCACATCAGTATAAAACTGATGGATTAGGGAGAGGGGAGAAGCTACAGTATATCTTCATTTTGGCAGCCTTCCAGGGCAGGACTGCTCTGGAGTTCTGTGGTAGCATCCACAAGTAGTTTAGAGTTGCTACAGTCTGTGATGTAGGTGAGAGTCTTGTGTTGACAGAGGGTTTAGGAAAAAAAACTTCTTCATTTTTCACTAAGTGAAAGTATGGGATGAGTGCAGATTTTGCTCTGCATCTATACACATTAAGTATTAAGCAAAGCTAGAATCCCTTTGTTGATATAGCAGTATTTATAGCAATTTTATGATTGAGGTCAAGTATTTCAGATAACATGTAGAGTAATACCTAACCTCCAGCAGGAGGTATTTAAAATGCTAATCAATATTAGATACTTTCAACATCGGAAATACCAGCGTATTTTCTTTGCTCCTCTTGAGTTTATAAGTGTACCTCTTGCAGTTACATGATTTTTTTTGGCTCTGTTTTTATCTAGAAAGCTGCCAAAGTTTATCGTGGAAAGAAAATGCCTGGCCGAATGGGTAACATCTATAGGACGTCTTTTGGATTGAAGGTGAGTTCTGAGTATACTAGAATGTGTATAAGGTGGTTGCAATTGCCATGCAACGGACTTAGCCATGTAGCCTTGTGTTGGCGAACTGTCTGTCATTTCTGTTAGAATCTAGACAGGAGCATCTTGAAGTAAGCAAGCTGGAAGGACAAGAGCAGCAAATGTGCGCTCCTGTCTTTGTGTGGGTTACAAGTAAGTTATGTGAACTTGTTTTGCTTTTGTGTACCCTGGGAACTGGGATTTCAGGTGATACTTCCACATTTGATGTGTTTTTCAGTGTGTCCCTTGATGTCTGCCTTTGAAGTGGGAAAACGGGCTTTTGGTTACCTTCAGTTAATGTTTTCAGGCCTATTCCACTTGTTCAAACCCAACCCAAATCTCAGTTGTCTGAAGTCCTAACTTTATCATGGTCCTTCACTTTCATGTGCAAAAAGAGGACTATAGGTTCTCTCTGGATTCTGCTGTGTACATGGCTGCAGCAGTTCCTGGGCTATTACAGCTACTACTCTCTGTCTCTGAAGGCAACCTCTGCAGTTTGCACAAACAGAATATTAGCCTCTAGTTTGCAAAAGAATCTGCTGCTGCTGCTCTCTGGTAACTAAAACTAATTTTTTGTAACAGAAAATATACATGTTCAGTTGGGCACCTCATAGAATTGAGAAATTAACAAATGGTCGTGGTAACATTTTCATGAGCCTATTTGTTTTAATTTGTCATATATGATGTTTTCCAATGGCTGTTACTGCTAGAGGGTAAAAGACTTGGGATCTTCGGTTGATGTTATGCTGAACAAAGAGCTGCCTTACTACATATAGCCTGATCACAACCCCTTTAATAGATTCCTGCATTAGAGAGCTGTGCTCTGAGAGTAGTGTGTGACTGAATTTTGTGGTTAAGTTTAGGCCTGTTGCAGAACATTCGGCTTCCCCAGAGTACTACCTCCAGTTGATCAGTTTGTGCTTTGCTGGACTACTGTTTATAAAACTGTGAATAGTCTCTAAAACTAGCTCTATGTGTGTTTTTTTTCTATTTCTAGGTGTGGAGGATCAACACAAAACATGACATTATTTATGTAAATGGGTCTGTTCCAGGTCACACAAATTGTCTGGTGAAGGTATGTGTGCTAGTTTCAACTTACTGGTATTAGTAAGCTCTCTACAACTCTCTTCTTACAAGAGGAAAAACATTGCTTGAATGCAATCTTCATTTCTTTGGAGTTCCATCTTGTACTATTGAATTAAAGGGCAGTAGGATCAGCTCTGTAAAAGTGTGATTTAATAGGGGCAGTGGGTCACCGCTTACTCTAAATGTCTCATTCTTAGCTTTGCACTGGGGTTGTGCACCCACCTCACATATGATAAACCAACACAGTCACTGTAACCCTGTGGTAAAGTGTCTCAGGGCCAGGCCCATCCCCTTTTAATATTAACCTGAGTCAATAGCATGGTGGTGAGATTTCCAGAATATTATTTAAGGTCTGTATTCATGAACAGAAATACACAGTAAGCACTGCTTTAAAGGTTATTCAGAGCATCCACATACACAGTAGCAATTACCTTTCCAAGGAGCATTTGAGATACAGGAGGAGATAGCTGGAGTTCACAATAATGATATGAGTTCCCTTTGCAATCAGTATAAATATGTCAGTGTTATTTTCCATGACGTTCTACAGAATTAATTTCAAATTTTATGGAGATTGTTTCAGGAAAAACTATGTCTATGAAAAACTGAAACAATGAAGAGTCTAATATGTGTTCTTGCAAGGTGAATAATTCACATCCAAGCAAGAAAAGTACTTTTAAGGATTATTTTCAAAACAGCCTTTTCTTTCTATTTAGGTGTATTCTGCACATCTGCAAACACAAATTGCTTGGAGGAAGTTGATTCTTTTCTGACTTGATAAATTACAGGGTATCAAGCGTCTTTAATGAATGATTATAAAGATTTTGTTGTACATATATCTGATATTTAGTTTAAAATCCTCATAAGTAGTGTAGGGATTTAAATGATCCAGTTCTTAAAAAGTTAGAGTTCAGAAAGTTCTGGTGTTTTCAACTAGTTTATTTTGTTCTTGTCATATTTTTTTCTGGGCATCCAGTTTCTGTTACGTATTTCCTAGTAGTAGAGCAGAACTCCACAGTTACTGGTCATTAAGTAAAGCAATCCTAGCTTTCAAAAGGTGTTTTACACACAGAAAAATTGTTTGTTGTGTTTCTCTCATTGGAAATAAGGCCTTTTTTAATGAGTGAGGTATCTGTAAACTGCTTTGGTTGTAATGTCCAGCCTGAGCCTGGAGAATACATTACATATTTCTCTCCCAAGATAGTGAAAATCGGTTAATAGATGTCTAGAAGTAGTTTTCAGGATAACTTCTGCAAAATTACTAGGCATGGTGACATAGTGACATAGACTTAAGGCTGTAGTTTGACTGGCGCTTCATCTGTGTATCAGACTGAATTTCTTCAACACTCTGAGTGTTTTTTCTAATCCTGAGCTATGAACCTGATTGCTATATATATATGTTAGTCTGAGGTTTAATTAAGTGTGAATTTGTTGTAGGGTGTTATTTTTAAATTATAACATATGTATACAAGCAACGTAATGTAGCTGAAAAAATGAGTAACGTTTGATGCCCAGACTTTATTCTTTGATCTTAATAGTACTCTTAAGCAACAGTACATCTTGTTCTTCTAGTCACGCTGTTATAATCCACACCTACATGGTTCAGTGGCAACTGCATGTACACATTTCAGATGTCTTATCTGCGAGGATACAACATTTTATGAAGCCATTGAGACTCTGAACGCAGTACTTTACTTCTACCAGCTCATAACTTTTGTTCTAACTAGACTTAGTAAATTCATTTTTTGATTTCTGGTTTTACGTGACTTAAGAAAACAAACATTTATTGAACACCTGTAATATAAACTGTTTTTAAAAGCAAAGCTGTATGTGTTAAGACCACACATTCTTATGTGCACTCATTTAAACAAATCAATGTCTCCTTGCTAATCAGACACTGCGCACTTCTGCTTGGAGAAGAACCTATGGGAAGTGTTACGTGCTTTCTCTCATGATTGGGTCACTTCCAGTTTTTCTTTAGTCAGACTTTACTCTTGCCTAGGCTGGAAAGCATCCCCCTTAACACCTTGGATTTACTGGTTTTGTTCTGAGAGCTGTCCTGCTGTTAGCTTAAAAAAATCCTTGAGAAAGCAGTACTGCCGTAGTCAACATCCTTGTTAACAAGCAACTGCTGGGCCAAGCCATCTGAGCATATGCAGTGAAACAACCGTGTTGACATCTGTGATGTGAAGAGGATAATGGACTTTGTTTGCCATGGCAGTCAGCTGCGTACCATTTAAGTGCTTGCTATGTCTAGGAGTGATTTCTGTTCAGTTCACTCGCCATAGATGATGACTGGAACTTTATTCTAAGACCAAAAGTTAAAATGGCTCCGTGGTTTTTTTTCAAGTAAACAATTGGTCAGTATTAACTAAGTGGCACTTTTCTGACTGCTTTACTAATCCTTGTACATGATGTTTACAAGGTACAGAATTTGTATTAATTGTATTTGTAAGTTGCCTATATTTGAAAATGTTTCAAGTCTACAATTCAGAAGTCCAGGTATCTTCAAGTATGCATTTTGGCATACGCATTTCGGAGTTGCAGCTGATTCCATTAATGAGGATTGAGGATCCATGGGAAGAATGAGGAATTTCATCCCTTAGAGATCTTTGATTAACATAATATGATATTTGAAAGATCTTGACCAAAGTGCTCCAGACTCAAACTTTCATGTCTTTTTAGTAATAAATAACACTGTCTGAGGTGAAGGCACAGTAGTAGGTATTACTACTATTAAGAAATAGACTTTTAAAAATTGCCTCCACTCACATATTTGGTGCTTGGAGGGAGTATGTAGCCAGCAACAGTTCATTCCAGTTCCTCAAGCTGGTGAGCTCATTCTGTTTTTTTTCCTTCCATAAGCCATATGACTTATATGTATTAATTTTTTCCCTTATATTTTCAAATACGTCTCTGAAGAGTAGAGAAAGCTTTAATGAAAAAAGCGTGCAAAACAATACTATTTGGCATGTGTTCTCTAATGTCTGGCTTTTCTTTCCTCATTTAATCTCGCTGCATTCATCTGTGGTGTTTTTAGCTTGTGTCTTACGCCTTTCTTCCAGGGTGTTTTCTTATTTGCATATAGACTTTCACTTTCTATACATTGTTGTATGTTTGCTTGGATCTGTAGTTGGAGAGAGAAATTATGGGATATTAGCATTCATTACTGTTCATTATACTAAATACCTGCCTATAATAAGGTAGGACTAATGTCTAGGGGATTGGATCCATCTGAGCTCAAAAAGTGGAATATCACATAATACTTTCCTCTTTGTGTGTCTCTAAGAGGAAGTCATTTGCATTCAGTACCCACTCTGTGTTGCTTGGTAACCATTAAAACCACAGTGCACCTTAAAGCATACATCTATCTTGTATGTTATGTATTTTTGGAAACTTAGTGAATCAGCACTGTATCCAGACGGAGATGAAGCACTTAATTTTTTCAAGTTTCATTTTCAGCAGAATAGAGGTGTAGAATACTAGGATTGATGGATTCCTGGTTTAATTAGAAATCAGAAATCAGTTTTCATTTGATATTGCACACTGAAGCATGTGGGTAAATAACTGACTTAAGTAATGTTTCTAGCCAAATTGAAAACTAATCAAAAAAGCTTACTTTAGCGTGGATTTCTTTCTCAATGACAAGGTCTAATAAAATTAAGAAACTTTAGCAGAGTGCTAGAACGTATGGAATTTTTCTGCTACAAGAGTAAAATCACAGAGTAAGCATTTGTCAATTAGTGTGTTGTGCCTATCTCAGGTAATACCTGTTTCTCTTGGTGTATCTTCTTAGATCACAGGGCCTATAGTTACTGTCTGTGGTGTTGATCTTCTAGGAAAAAAGCTAATAGTTTTTTCTGTGTCAGTTATACCAGTTAAAAGAAAGAGCGTATCAGAAGAAAATAATTTTATCATCAGATGTGGTTTGTGCTTCTGGGATCTGTCAAGCTTCTGAGGAGCTTGGGAGGGGCAAAATGAAACAGTATTGTACTCCTCTGGAAGCAACAATGGTCTGTTGAAAATGTTTCATAAGAATCTTAAAACTACTTTAAGAATTCTCCTTTTCACACAAGAGACACTGTCTGCAAAATGCCACTTGACATTAGTATGTAAAATACAATGTTAAGCTTGAACAGAAATCTACATTTATTTAGATAAACTAATGCAGAACTAAGACTAGGCTGTTGGGTTTGCATTCAGTTAAGAACAGATGTCTTACTCCTAAGTCCTGTAATAAGAATTTGTTGGTTTAAGAAAAAGAGAAGGGGGGCGGAGGAGGGGAGAGGAAAACAAACATTTAAATTCCTTTCATTTTCCCTGTGTCCAAAACTGCCTGTAATGATACAGCCTTTATGTAACAGCACATATAATTTCATTATGAGAATAATCCAAAATAACAAAGAAGAAGACGTGAAAAACATTTAAAGATATATATGAAATGAATAAGTTATCAGAAATAAAATAATTTATTCTAATCTTCCTGATATTATTGTAACTTGTGTAGACACCATGGGCGTTTTTGCTGTTGACAAAGAAGGCTTATAATGTGTAATAGGATTAAGGAGTAAAAGAGAAAGGAGCAAGGGAAATAGTAGGTAACTGGTGAAGTTATTAAAACATGTCATCGTATAGAAAAAGAAACAGCAATGTATTGAAAGGGAAGGATGACTGACTTAGCCTCGGCAGTTCAGATGGCGTCATTGAAGCTATCTGACTGTGTTTCCTCTGAACTCGCTGCTGCTGGAACTGTTGCAGCAAAGATCTTTGGACTTGGACCTCAGCCTAGTTTATTCCATGTAGATACATAATGTAAATCACTGTCTGGCAGGACTACAGGTACTTCAGTAGTTACGCATGGCAGCTTACAAGCGGTTAGAGAACACTTTTCATAAGGAGGTGTCTGGTAGAAGGGGAATGATCTACTCGAAAAACTAAGTAGCCATCCTCACCAGTACAACATGTTGAGCCCTTCACCGCCTCATTCTTAGCAAAAGGTTTTCTTTCGTTTATCAAGCCTGCACTTCGAAAACTGTTGGAACTTCTGCGGGGAGGAGGGGGGCAGAACCAGAAGAGTCTTTCAGAAGCTGAAGTTTAAGTCAGATTTATGGTGCATTTCATCTGCAGGAATCCTCATGGACTTTGGGAAAGGCTTAAGTAATAGCAGATATGAATCTGGTAAATATAGTGCTGTCAGAACAGAACTGTCAGTGGGCATAAAATTGTTTTATTTAATTTCTGATATAAATTACAATTGTCCTATGTGAGGTTCTTGTCCAACTAAGTAAGAACAAGCTTCCTGTTCTTTAAAAGCCCACCAAAAAAAAGAGGAAGAGCTTATCGTCTCTATACTAAAATTTTGTCTAATCTATTTGTACTTTTTTTTTAATTCAGTTGAGTATAGTGGGTGAAGGGAATTATTACAGCTCAGGATCATATGTAACAATATAGAAATGAAGAATTTAATTTTAAATAAAATTTCATCACTCGAGAATTTGTAGCTCTCTTTTTTTCAGAGATACCAGCTTTCTATCTCCTACCACAGACAAACTGCTTTTTGCTGATAATTCTAGCTGCTAATTTTCTTCAAAGATTGGAGTTTCAGGGGCTAGATTTTAAATCTTTCCACATGCAGAGAGGTCAGTAAAGGAAAGTAATTTCTCTGTGGCACTAAAAATTCTTGGAAATAAGTTCTTGGAAATTAACTTTCTTAAAGGCTCGTGTTTGACAAACTTGGGTGCTGATTCCTGGGTGAAGAATTTTAGATGCTTAACTTTGCAGTCACAGAACAGCTCTGCAGTAGCCAGAGGGACTGAAGACAGCACACGCACATATCTTTGCAAAATTAGTTGCCATAATCAGTTTGTATCATAAATACAAAAGCATGTCTTGCTTGTTGAAGAGGAGATTATACTGCATAGTATGACTTGGTATGTGGGAAAGCACTGTGTGATAGAACCACAGTTTAAACAAGCCATACTTACACACATTTATTTTAATAACATCTTCAAATATTTAGCAATGAATTCATGAGAGTAGGTTTTGATTCTCCCACAGTAATGATAAGTTTATCGCACAAGTGATGAATTATCTTTGGGTTTTTTCTTTTGTTTTGCTGGTTTTTAAAAACTCCTTAATTATGGGTACAGAATGTTAAATTCAAAGCTGGTGTTGATGTTAAAGTAACTGATGATTATACCCGGAATTCTTCAGATAAACAAGTGTAATGTGAATGTTGTTGAGTTTTTTTCTTATGCATGCAAGATCATTTCTTTAATTTCTGGTGTCTGAAAGTCTTCTGTAAGATTTATTAACCCCACCCTTCCTCCTCCTGCTTTTTAGGTCAAAGATAGCAAATTGCCTACTTACAAGGACTGCAATAAAAACCCTCCGTTCCCTACGTTTTTTGCTGATGGAGATGAAAACCTACCAGAAGATCTGTATGATGATGAGATTTTCCAGTTCACGGATCCATCTGTCACATATGCGTAACATTCTTTACATCTTGAAAACACACAATTTTGCTATTTTCACGAACTTTGCAATGCTGTATAAAAGTAAAGCTATGAATTGCAGTCTGGCCAGCTGGCTTGAACACTTCAGATATTGCCATTTTGGTTGGGTAATAAGATTTACCACCACCAATTTCAAACCTGTGTTTAAAGCAGCAAGTGAGTCTGAGGGACAGGTTGTAAAGCACGTCAGTTTGTCTTCAGTGATCTTTTGTCCTCTGCCTCAGGCTGTGAAAACTTACACATTTCTGAAAAACTGTTGCTTTGAACATGGTTCCATTTAATTTTCTGAATGCTAACAAACTGTGTTTCTCTTTTGTGGAAAGTATTCTGGCCAACCTTGATCCATCAAAAAAACTTCCAAATCTGCCTTGGCATCTGGGGGGGCGGTGTCTGTGAAGAATAATCCAAAATAAAACAAGAAAATGCATTGCTTTGTAGCAGCATGAGCTTGTTTTGTTTCCTGCTTTTCACCAGAGTTCTTTCTGTCTTTTTTTGCTTTAATATTGTGTGGAGTTTAATGTAGCAGATACCCAACAAATTTTCTAGAGGAAAGATGATGCCAGCCACTGTCTGTCTCTTCAGAGAGTTCTAGCAGTGTATACGGTGAGGAGGTGTTCGGATGGGAAATGTTCAGTAACAAAGCAGCACTAAGACTGCAGTGGCCACCTGTTTGTTGCCTTCATCGACAACTTGCTCTGAACTTCACAGAGGATCCCTTTCGTGCTCTCTGGAGAAATATCTCTGCATCTACAGTTGTCTCTCTTGCTCTCCTGCAACAGCATAAGAATCCTCTTACAAAGAAAACAGGCCAAATGTGAAGGATTTGTCTTTATGATAATGCTTATTTTTGTTCTACCCCACCTTTCAACAGTAGCTGGAATCAATACTCTGCTTTTATTTTTCATCTTACATGATTTACTATTTATAACTCTGATCTTTTGAACACTGTAAATCCTTTCATGTACAGAAGCAAGTACCTGCATAACTGTCAGTGCCATCTGAGCGCTTACTTACAAGCAGTAGTTCAAGAATTTGTATGTACTAAGCTACCGTTAATACTGTGGCAGTGCTGTCTACTCATCTTTACAGCTTCATCACAAGACTTCAAATACCTAAAGTAAATATGAGATTTCTAAAGACCTCACTAATACTACCCAATTTAAAAGGTGATGTCCTTGTCACTATGGTGTCTCAGTCACTGAAGATTTTTTTGGTAATAGCTTGAAGGAGCCCCATGCCAACTTAAGGAGGCTGTATGTGTGTATATATGTGTGTGTATATATATATACACACACATGCACATACTGTCTGGTAGTAGACTGGCAGAGATCATTAGAGACTGTGGTGTGGAAATGTGAACTGGTAAATATCTACGTTGTAGGGTATCCTTTTAGCTGGGTTCGCTCAAATTAAAAACGCAATTCAAATGAGTGCATCAGAATGCTGGATAACAGCACCACCTTCATGCTTCCCCTTCAGTAACACGGGCTCTGCAAGTGCAGACATCACACATGCAGCAGATGTGATGCAAAAAGCCCATACATGTAGCAAATACCCAGTGGGGTGTCATGTTTTGGCCATCATACCAGTAGTGAGTGCAACCTGTCGCCTGCTCCAGATAGTTGCCATTTCCTGAAGAGGTGTTTGGTGTTCAGTCTCCTGATCACAAATTTAAAAGTTGCAGCATTTCAAGTTTACTTGCTGTTGAACACCTGTAAATCAGGGTGTGTCCAGATGCGTAGCCTGCTGTTCTGCTCTGTTTTATGGGATAACTTATCCCATAATTTTAATGGGATAGTTTATTTATTATCCCATAAGTTATGGGATAATTTATCCCATAATTTTGGGGGGAAAATTTATTTATTATCCCATAACTTATGGGATAATAAGTATATGCCTTGGAAAGCACCAAGAATCAAATGTGAGCTCAAAGGGAGCCACAGGTTTAAAAAAGTAAATTAAGATTAACTCTGTATCAAATTAGATTTCAGCTTGAGAGGAAAAGCAACAGCCTACTTCAATTCTTGTTTCTTTGGCGAGAGAACTTCTCCCTTTATGGCATAAACAGTGAAATTCCAATGATCTGGTCATGTTACTCTCTAGCTTCATTGTCCAGGGAATGATGGCAGTCATTCAGGGGTGTTGTGGTTTAGCCCCAGCCGGCAACTAAGCACCACACAGCTGCTCACTCACTCCCCCTCCCCCAGTGGGATGGGGGAGAGAATTGGAAAAAACTCGTGGGTTGAGATAAACACAGTTTAATAGGACAGAAAGAGAGAAAGAAACAACAATGATAACAATAATAATACCGACAAAGGAATGTACAAGAACAAGTGATGCCCAATACAGCAATTGCTCACTACCTGGCGATCAATAGCCCATCCCCAAGCAGTGATTTTTGCCCCCCGGCTAACTCCAGTTTATGTACTGGGCATGACGTCCTATGGTAGGGAATATCCCTTTGGTCAGCCTGGGTCAGCTGTCCCGGCTGTGTCCCTTCCCAGGTTCCCAGGCAACCCCAGCCTGCTCGCTGGCAGGCCAGCACGAGAAGCTGGACTGTCCTTGACTACTTAGCAACAACCCAAACCATCAGCACCTTATCAATAGTTTCTCATCCCAAATCCAAAACACAGTCTCACACTAGCTTCTGTGAAGAAAACCAGCTCTATCCTGGCTGAAACCAGGACAAGGGGATTCTGTAGTTAACGTTGCCTTCCATTTATTTAGCTTTAAAATTTCGGTTGAAGCCTATATACTGTCAGAGGAGTCTCTGTGGTTGTGCTTTTGAAATTCATGCTGGATGTGAGCTGTATGATTTTACCAGATGCTGCTTATTCTGGTAGGTATTTGGTTTCATTTTTCTTGAGATGTACAGGTGAAACCTTTTCCATCTTTTTTTGCCAAGAGTGCTTGGACACTAAAACAAGAGTTTTCATAGCTCGAGACTGATGTCCTGAAGGACGGTATATTCTGTAGAGCCGATGCAGGGTGAGACGGGTAAGATCTGTTGATGTGAGTGCAGAGTAGCGCAACCTAGATTGGAATATAAACAAATATAACAAATAAATATTAGAAATGTTCTTCCATCAGGTGTTGGAAGGCTTATGGTGTTTTGTATTTAATTTTCCATATGCTCCCCATCTCTCATCTTCTGCTCTTCTGACTAATAAAGGGACTTTGTGCAGGAGAAAGGCAGGCTGAATTTATTTCACGGAGCAAAATTGTTCTGAAGTGTAATGACACCAAATGCTTTAAGCCCACTTACAAGTTTGTTCTTAGAAAAGGCTACGGGTGCTTACTGAAGTATTTTTAGATTTTATTGAAGGTGCTAGAGCTGAATATTTATTCTTTACTCCCTCAACATGGCTGAAGGTTGTTGTGGCTTATCAAGCAAATGTGCTTTTGAGAGTCAAATAAAAGCAAACAAAATTAGGCAAATATGAAGTCCTTGTGTCCTCCGATGAGCCAACAGTTTATTGTGCTAAGGGATGTGTTCATTTTTCTGACGTGCTTCATGACGTGAAGTGCTTCACGTGACGTTTCTTCATTCTTGTACTGAAAGCATAAAGCCATTGGGGAACATATGACCAGGCAGCAACAACAGCCACAGAAAGAAGCTCTTATTCCAGATTACCTGTAGATTATTAAAGAAGGAGGAGCTGAACATATTAACCAGGAGCCTGAACCCTGTATAACAGCCAACACAATGTTGCAGTCTGTTTTGCTGCCTGAGGAAGTAATTGTCGGCAAGCCCTGCTACCGCGGCCATTCCTTGTGAAGCAGCTGAGATCTTTGTGAATTGCCTACCCATTTCAGCGCAGAGAGAGAACAAAGTATTGATCTCCTCCAGGAGTATAATGCTTGGAAACCGTGCCCTCGGCCTCTTCGGTGTCCTTGGGCTAATAAAGGCCCTGCGCTTTCCCTAGCACGTACCGTTTCGCTTTGTGGTGCTTAAAAATCATAAGAGGATCCAGCAAAAACCAGGTGTGCTTTTAAAATCATGAGTGCGAGTAGGTTTATTGTGTCCTCTATTACCATCCTAGCAGGAAACCTGTTGTGCAGCTCTTCTTTTCTTGTGTTTTCTGGCAAACACCGGTGTCCGTACACCCTGGGAATTTGTGCCTGGAGCTGCCTGTAACAATGAGGCAAAATGCAGTTACTAAGCAGTTCCTTCATATTTAGTCCATTTTCTGCAGGCATTTGTGAATACAAGGACTGTGGGCAAGGGGCTGAACTGGGGTTTGCATGTCCAGGAGCATGTTAAGCCCCCTCCTTAGGCTGTTCTCTTCATTTGGGCTAGTGGGCTGTTTTTAGCATCACTAACACGCTGCTTTGGAGGAGGATGTAGGGTTAAGCTTTAGCTGTATCCAGGGCTTCACGGCGTGACTGCTTTGAAAAATAAATACTCTTGATTAATAACCCCCCTCAGTGGTTCTGTAACAGTACATGAATAAACAGTGGCAAGCCTACAATATAAGTTGAAGGTAAAAAGACAGCAGGAAGAGGAAATCAAAACACTCATCTGTCACTTGACAACATAATTGCTGTCATTGATGATAAACAAGGAGAGTTTGTTTCTCTTGAATCCATACTTTTAAATACCATTGCTCTGTCATTATGTCAGACCGATAAACATTTTTCCTTTGCTATTTTCACTTGATGTGTAAAAATGGGGTTTGTTCTGTTAGCATTTAACAAATATTATTCTAGTAAGCTGAAGGCACGACAGGAGTTTATGTGTAGAATTTCACCGTCCTCCACCCTCCACGTGGATTTTGGAGCCTGGTATGGCCCGAGCTTTTCCTGAAATTGCTGTTTCCTTGCTGGATTCTAAAAATTCTGGAGCACTGAAAGAAGGCCGATGACAACGTAAGCTGCGAGGGAGGCTGACGGGTGTAACCCAGCTGCCTCCGCAGTGCCCGGGTGGATTTTGGAGCCTGGTATGGCCCGAGCTTTTCCTGAAATTGCTATTTCCTTGCTGGATTCTAAAAATTCTGGAGCACTGAAAGAAGGCCGATGACAACGTAAGCTGCGAGGGAGTCTGACGGTTGTAACCCAGCTGCCTCCGCAGTGCCCGGCAGCAGCATCGGGCCCCAGCCCGGTGCGGAGCAGGCGAGCGCGCCGGTGCGAGCCCCGACCTGTGAGCTCCGGCTCGCGGGGCTCCCGCCCGACGCAAGGGAACTGCTGTTTCAGAGAAATTGTTGGTCCAGTCCTAGGGTGTTTCATAAAGTCTGGCTAATATTCCTGTCCTAATAACCACAGTGAGGGCAGTGGTGGGGTTCATTCATTTTATGAGTGGTGTGTCTGTAACTCGTATCGCTTGGCTTGGATAATTCTCCTGATTCATGCCATTCCCACGTCTCCTTGAAATTTCACGTGGGACCACCTTGGTTTCATTACTGTAAGCATTACTTGTACATCTTGTCTTCTAATAATTAGCTCCTATGGCCTTCAGTGCACAGATAGTGCTTATTAATTGCATTTAATGAGCATCTCTCACCTGCAGCAAATTGCCCTGTGCTGTTACACACCTCAGTGTGTAACATAGCATGGTGTGATTTATTTCTATAACACACTTGATGGCACTTAACAGCTGTAAAAACATGCAAAAATGCTGACCTTGGTCTTGGGTATTTATCGGTTTTGGAGAAAGCATGCATGTCGCCTTGGCGTTACCACCCAGAAAGAGAATTAATTTCAACTGGTGCGGCAGTGCTGCGCTTGAAGTGCGGCAGCAGAACAGACAGCGGGCTGGCAGGTGTGCCTCGGGGCCAGGTAGTAAGGGGGGACATTAGGACTAACAGTCTCCAAATCAGTGCAGCCTGCTGACCTGCCTCAGGAAGTAGCCAGAAAGATGTGTAATGTGAGCTGGGGAGGACAATCACGCCAGTTCAGTCCCCAGTCCGTCTGTCAGTGCGCTCTTCCTTGAACCTCTTCTCGTTTTAAAGCAGCGTGTGCGCGGTGTGAATGTCACTGGCGTGGGCATCAATGTCCCAAATAACATAAGGACTAATAACATCCTCCTTCTCTCTGTCCCACTTTCCTCGTTCCAGTAGAGTATCACATGTGGGTTCCCACCTACGTGTGTGGTTGATACACCATAGATGCATTTCTGTTTGAATATCCAACAGACTCAATTCTGTTTTGAATTCTCGCTTTGCTTTCTGAATTCTTGCTTTCTGAATTCTTGCTTTCTGATCTAAGTGGACAACCAGTAATTTGCAGAGTTAGAGCTTGTACCTAGGTACTGCCCATGATGAATTGAAAATCACCGCTTGTGAATAACTTGATTTTGGGGTTAAATTAATACTCACTTTCATGGCAGTAACTTTAAGCACTAGAAGAGAACCCAGAAGAGGCAATCAGCTGAGAAAGCAAGTGCTGTTTCCAGTGTGAATGCAGAAAATGGCTCGAATTATTTTTTGTAATCTAATGAGTATATGCTGGAGATGGAGCCTTCTGTGCCCTGGTGCTTACTGCTGTGTGTCGAATTCTGGTGTGTAACATCTTCTGCAAAGATTTTTCTGGGAAAAAAAAAAGCTGTACATATTGAAGTCAAACTATGGATGAATCCAGCTTTTGGGGATTTGGGAGGGGTGGGATTGCAAGGGGAGGTTGTTAACAAAAAATTGGCTTAAATCAGTTGTATAGCATTGAAATTGCGCTAGATAATTTGCTTCGCATTTCCCTGGGTGGCACAGTCTTACAGTCAGATAAGTCAGGTTTTCATCTGTCTGTTTTCATCTCCTTGCTCATGTCCTTTCTCAGTAGTAGAAAACCTTAAACAACGTGGGGTTTTTTGCAGGTGCTTAAAACAATAACCTTGAAGAGGGTCTTTTGGCAACCTGCTGCTCTATTGAAAAGCGGTATGATTCAGCTTTCATAGGCAAGACACTCATTTTGTAAAAGTTTCTTTTGTTTCTAGAAGATCAAGAGGAAAGATGAACACTGCTGAAGCAGAGGCTTTTCTGCATGTGGCCTCTCTAAAGGTGATGTTCCACGGATTCTCACCAAATCCTGCCTGAAACGTGTTGTTGCCTTAGCAGGAATTACAGTTTTGGTGCTTCAGTCTTGTTTAATGTGCACCTGCCCAGCACCACACAAAATATGCATGAAAGAATTTGGCAGTGAGTGATGAGAGATTTACCACATGGTGCAGAGAGTTCAAAACCATGGTACCTTTCTCTGCAGTTAGCAAGAAAGGCATTTTTGTCTGCTGGTTTGTTCTCAAATTGTACCACCTGTTTCCAAAGAGAGATTTTCCTCAGGAGCTTCCACGTTCTTCCCTAGGCTAGCCTGAAATTTTCCTTTATTTGACCCAAAAGTTGAGAGCTGCATATGGAGAAATAGCCAGATTGATAGAAAAGAAACAGGTTTGATTTCTCCTCCCTCTTCTTCCATTTCCCTGGATCACAGGTCAACGGAGAATTGCTTTCCCTGTATGCCACTTAAAGAGAAAATCAATTGTTTTCTGTGAAATCGCCGGTTGATTTCTAAACTGCTATTTCACTCCCGCAGAGACGATGCTGTGAAATGTCCTTCAGCTTTTTGTCGCCTTATCTTGGATCCATGAGGCCACGGCTCTGAGCCCAAAGACTATCAGCCCGCAGGCGCAGCAAGCGCCTTGTTCAAGCTTTGTTATACGAAGCTGTTGGATAATTTAATGGTGCAGCCGCTGAAGCCCACCTGCTACGGGGCGCAGCGAGGACGCTCGCCCACCCCCGTGGTACGCACGGCATGGAAGGAGTTTCGGGGAGGCTTTGTCTTCTCATGCTATTGAAAAGCCAAGAAATGCTTTTGGGAAAATCTCTTTGCGAAGTAACCTACATGGTGGCTCTTCCTATAGCTGTGAACTTCTACCGTCTCCGAATTCTGAGTTAGTCACTGCATAATCCAAACAACACGGTGTGTACGCTCTGTGTGTGTGTGTGTACGTGCCTGTCCTCCGGCGCTTGCTGTTTGTTCCTTTCTGATGGGGAGACTCAGTGACTGGCTTTCAAGCATCGCTTGCTCACAGTTCAGTGAAACTGCTCCAGTTGGCAAGGCAGTCTGTTCTCTATGCTCTTTGAAGGAAGAAAAAAAAAATCAAATGGAGTCCTGAAACTTCAGTGTAGACATGTAAGTGAAAGCGTTGGCCTTCTCCCCTATTGCGCATCCCCGACAGTCAGGTCTATCACCTTTACTGATGTCCAGAAGGCATGCTTTGATGTCAACACAAACCTTGCTGGTGTCTGAAATGCAGCCTGTATCAAATATACTGGTGGTGTCATCTGTTCTCGCTGAAGCCAGTGTTTTAACTGGTCATCTTCTCTTAATCACTTACTGACCTTTATTGTGGATGATTAAAAGTAATTGCTTATTTGCAAGCACAGAGAGGTCTCGACAAAACAATTTCATAGTTATTAAACATCAAGTTAAAATAATTGCCATTTTATAAACGTATAAGTAACTCATCTGTTAATTCACATTTAGGAAACCTAACGAATTATTAGTGCCCAGTTCTTTATTTATAAAGTACTTTTACGGTCACAGACTCTTCTCTTTCCAAATGCTATTGCATGTGTTTAAATCTATGCTAGTAAGCAGTGGCTTCAAGAGAGCACAAGTCTGTGAGACGCCAGTAAGCTGCGAGATTTGTCCCTCATCCCACAGCCTGTGGAATTCAAATGAAACACGACACAGGACAAGTGTTTTGTGAGGTCCTGGGGAAGCAGAAGCTGCTCACAAAAGGAGAAGAGAGGAAACACCAGGGCAGCACACCTGAAAGCTGATGGAGAGGGAGGGGAGCGGTGGGGGAGTGAGGGGAAAGGGGCGTGAGGAGTGTGAGGAGCCCCGCACCGCAGGCACCGGGGAGCGGCGTGGTGATGAGCAACTGAGGAAGGAGATGCCGACGGCCAGTGGAGGAATTTGCAGAGGAGCAGTTCAGCTGACTCAGGAGAGAAACGCGGCTTCATGCTGCAGGTTGGTGGGAGTAAGGGAAGAGGCTGTAAAGCCAGGATTGACGTGGGTAGTAAATCTAGAAAGTGTTTGTAGCTAAGGACTGCGTTGAAAGGATCTGGCTAAGCATCATCTGAGAGAGCGAGCCGACAGAATCGGATAGATAAACTCTCAGAAGGGCAAGGCTGGAGGAACATGGGGGGATAAAGATGCCGCATGCCCTCGGTGAGCCTGCTTTAACCCTGCTGAAAAGATAAGCAACCCTCTTGAAAGGAGAAATTCAGGCACGTAATCTTCAGAAGAGGGATCCAGGCACTGAATCATTTTCTAAGGAAAGTGCCTGCCAGTTGCCTGCAGCTAGGCTTTCATTCCCTGATTAAGGGCAGGATTTAAGTCTGAGCCCCATCCTTGGTGATTGCCATTAGCTGTCTTACACCGTCCCCCGCCTGCTGTGCCGGCTGCTGCACGCTCTTGGTGCTGGAGAGTGTTTTGGTACGGGGCCAGCAGGACCTACGGACCTCACATTTTGAAAGCTGAGCGCAGTGGGAGGACAATCTGTGCTGAGGTGTCCATCAGCCTCTGCCCCTCTGTCCTCCTCTCATTTGTCTCTCTTTGCCTCCCTGTGACAGTGGCTGTCAGTCATTTACTAAGGAACTTGATTTCTGCCGGTGACTTGCTGGGTGGGTTTATGGCCGATAAACTTATTGCAACAGCCAACAAGAAATAGAGAAGATGCAATACATTAGATGGGTGGAGGAAGAGAACATTTTGTGGAAGGAGTCAAATAGAGGAAAGACTCCATTCTGCATCTTGTACATACCCAAAATGAGCTACAGAGAAATTTTTGAGTAGACAGGGAATGCAGGATCAGACCTATATGTAATTATACACCTGGTGCTTGATGTCTGTGGGGTATCAGGCTCATAGTCCCACTCCTGATACTTGTACAGGTTCACTTGGAATTTAACATGTGTCTGACAGGCTCTGTGACTGATCACATCTGCGCCTTCCCAGCAGTTCTCACACAGCACAGATTATGTTAGTATCTCCAGAATTTGACAGACAAAATCCTAAAACGTGATAATATCTTAATAACAACTAAGCTTTCTTCTTCTCTCTCTTTTTTTCCTTCTTTTTTTTTTTTTCTTCTTTTAATCTTTTTTTTCTTTTTTTTTTTTTTCCCCCTTCAGTACCTCATTGTAATGGCCAGCCAGGTCTGTAAACCCTGATCGTCTGTTGTCAGGCACTGCAGGTTTGGTGTGACAGCAATGGTGCTTGAGTTCTGCACATGGAAGTCCAGCGATTTGAGTTTCTTCTGTGAGAAAGAGAGGCTTGGCTCCTTTGTTGCAGAGAGCTGGAGGCTAGATTTTATTTCACATTGATTTAACCTGCTTTTCCGCAGCTGCCTCTCTCCCTCTCTACTTCTTTCAGTTTTCCTTTGCATTTAAAATAAGGAACAGCGGGGCAGGATCTGACCATTTTTGCACTTTTGTGGCTTTTAGTATTCAAAGTAAAACTTAAAATCCTCTAAGGTTATTTAGTTTACAGACTAGAGATTGGAACCCATAAAATCTAGCTCCAGGTTCTATAGGTTCACAGATTAAGTAACCAAATAGTCAAAGGTAACCAAAATCTACCTTATAGCTGTAATTCCTAATTTCATACCATTTCAGTGCAAAGCCACACTTTTTTTAAAAAATCCTTGTATATAGGAATACACATTTCTACATGTTCTGCTGCGAAGCCTGATCCAAGCGAACCTGTGTGAAAGGAGTGGCTGTGGGTGTACTGTCTCCACAGCGACAACAACTCAAAAGAAAGCGGAGGGCAAGCTTCGCCAAGGCAGCTCTTCACCTGAAGGACTGGGATAAGTGGGGTTCCCTGGGAAAGCAGTGACTGTAAGACGTGGCTTGTGTTAGAGGACTGCAGGACCTGTGCTCCTCTCCAGCCAAATGCTTTCCTGTCACCGGGAGGTGACAGCAGGGTTGTGCTTCCAACCTCAAAACTAGTCCCAGTGCTGCAACCTCCGGTGAGCCCTACAGAGCCAAATATGTGCCGACCCTCGTCACAACCTGGGAGTCCCTCCTTGCTCTAACACGAGGAAGCCTTTGGACCTAAACATAACTCTGGTCTGAGGGCTGTGCCGATGTGGTGAACGTTATATCAAGTTACAGAAATCTGCATTTTGTTCCCTAGCAGCTCCCCATGCTCAGGTTACTAAGTTAATGTATATAACAGCATCTGCTTGGTCTCACTCCCAGTGGACCGATGAAGACTGTTGGCTCCTTTTGTTTGCTATTTTGCAGGTTTACTTGTAGGACTCATTTTAGAAACGCAATGAGAGAGACAGACATCTGGGTGCTGCATCTCAGAAAAATTTGCAGCATTGTTTTGTTTCCATTTGGTCAATGAAACGTTCACTGGTTCTGATGGGAGCACAGGTAAACCGATGCCGAGTGCCTAATTTAATGCCCTAAATGACATTATTTATGCCTCAAAAAGTGCATATGCGATAGATAATTGGAGTTAAATTCAGGCTGGAGAAAAATCAAGCCTGAAAAAGTTTTGTTTGTATCCAGGAAAATTACCTAACTTTGCTTTTCTACCTTCCTCCAGTAATTTCTGTCATTACACTTCATGCAGGAACTGCAAAACGCTGTAGGCTACAATATTAGTGTGAACTAAGGGCTCAGGTGCTTGGGTTTCCAATAAGTTCATCCAGCTATAAACTAGCCAGACCTTTATGAGAAAGAAAAAGAACAAACTTCTCTCGCTGATAATATATTACTAACGAAAACGGGAGACCTCACGTAGGTACGTCGCGTGGACAGATGCCGTTCAGCTCTCCGTTGCGTGCCGAGGTGATGTAGCATAGCTTTCAAATGAGTTGCCGTGGCACAAGCTGCAAAGTGACAAAGCCAAGCGAGTCCTAAGGGACTAAAAATTGCTATTCAGAAAGTCAGAGCAAGTTATTCTCCAGCGTGGAAAAATTTCACCTCATCTAATTATGGGGCGTGCACCACCAGCAGCAGCAGTAGGAACCCAAGGGCTCGTTGCAAAATTTTTCTCACCTCCATTTTACCCTTCAAGACGAGCTGTACCTCGTGTTTCAGCGTGCGATGATCCCGGTGGGACATGCAGCCTCTGCAGGGAAGCTGCTGCGTTATTGACTTTGTGGGGAGCGCTGATGACTCTGCCCCAAGCTCAGAGCTGTTCCCCGTTCCTCACAGCCCCCGAACGGCTCCCACTGCCCCAGAGGTTCTCTGAGGGTTGTATAGCACGTTACACCAGCCAAGCACCGTCTTATTTACCAGCTCCGTTGAACAAACAGATATGAAGCAACCAAAGCATTTGGGCTGTTCCAAGAGGTTCCTATGCAGCTGCAGGCCAGGCTGGAGGCTGGAGCTCCCTGTGGGCAGGGAGGAGCAGCTCACCCGGCATCCCCTGTGCTAAGAGGGCTTGTGCCGCCGTCTGGATTCATGCCCTGGACCCCAAATTTCTTCAGCAGAGCAGGGAGTGACGCAGCCTCTTAGACACAAGGAAAAGCTAATAGAGACTTACATGAGGAGATTTATTTGAGTCTTTGAAAGAACCAGAAAGCAAAAATAAGCAGTTAATAATTTTTTCTTTTTTAAAAAAGGAAACTGTTAGCAGCTTCATGCTGTCTTTCGCTTTAATTAGTCCCATATTCGCACGAACATTGTGAAATCCAAACAGCATATGAAGTATCTTGTTAAATGCAACTTGTGTCCAATCGTAGTCCCACAAGTGTCCAAGCCAAGAAAATGAGCGAGCAGGAGATAAGCTCTATTTGCAAGTCTCATTATCACAACAAATCTTAATAATCCATTGCTTTTCATTGCAGGTTGACCACACTTTTTTTCTTACCATCCTACATGCCACTGTCTAATCACGGTGCAAACTAAGGTGGAGAAGGTGGCCCCGTGCTTGCAAAGGTTCACTTTTCGTATGTCCTGTGTTGTGAGGCTGAATGAGCTTCCCTTACAGAAAAGATGATGCCTTTTAAGCTAATTTGACCTACCTGCTCACTGGTTGTTGAGGGTCACCTGTGGAAATCCTTATTCAGCATCTAATATGACTTCTTGCTGTCATGAATAACAGCAGCTGCAGCAACAACAACAAGTGCTGCTTATGTTAGCAAAGGTCTTGGGGAGTCAGCCCCTCTCTGTGGAGCTAACTGAGCTGAACCCCTCTCAGTGAAGGAGGATCCCAAAGGCTGGTTGCCTCTACAGAAGAGGTCCGTTCTCCAGGACCTGGGTAGTTGAAGTTAAACAAATATTGGTTTTGGAGTCAATGAGGCAAACCAACAGAATGAAAAAAACAAACAATGTGAAAGAGAAAGCTTAAATAAAAACTAAGAGCCTGACTGCACTTCACGTTCTGCTTGTAGTGACTGATGTTTTAAAAATAAACAACTAAATTTAGTCTCCTAAATTCAGGTTTGTGTATTTTACAACTATGGGCATCTCATTAGCTAGGTGTTTCAAATTATTTGGCTATTTATTTGTTTAGGTACCTAAAAATTTAGATATAAGAAATTTAAAGCAGACTTGAAAAAAGCTCTGACCTGCTCTGTTGGAATTAGATCTTTGCATTCTGCTCCTCACACTCATGTGAGCTGGGAGAATGTCCACAAATTGTGGCCTGGGAGGTTCAGAATGGATATTAGGAAGAAATTTCTCCACAGTGGAAGAGTTTACTGAGAAGCTGTATATCAAGCAAAGCTCAAACTAGTGTCTGAGCGAGAGTCAGAGATGTGCAAACGGCAGGAAGGGAACTGCTGCACATTGGCACCAGCCAGTATTTCTGGGACTCTGTGAAAACACCCCCAGGCTGCCTATATTTCAAGTATAAGCCAGCAAGTTGATCTTCATGGCTATGGAATGGCCAAAAAGAAATTAATAAAAGACAACAAAAATTTTTGTGCTACTGTATATTCATTAAGGACAGCAGGTTGGGGGGGGTATTTTTTTTTATGAAATATGCTGTCAAAATCCTTGCTGTGCATTTCCCATGCCCAGCAAGCCAATCTCACAGGTGAGCAGTGGTGCTGGTGTGAGCTCCTGCTCTGGGCAGGAGGGACATGTGCACAGGCTGGGGCAGCTCATGGGGGATTTTACACCCGTAGAAGTCACAAGCCGTATGGTTCTTTGCTAGATGCCATGAGATATGGCCCCAGAAAAGTTGCTGATAACTTACCATTTCCTATGAGAGTCCCTAGGTAAGCTGCCACCTCTGAGCTGCCAAGCCCCACTTTGTGTTCAGGTTCCCAACTTTTCGTTCCAAGAAACTGAACCAGCTTCTTCACCCGGGGTGAGCTGCTGGTTTTTCCCCATGGGAGCAGAGCCTGACGCTCCTCGCAAACCATCCTGTTGCCCTGCGCAGCGCGGGGCTGGATGGCAAAGCCTGGGTCACTGCGAATTGTTTGGGATAGAGCCTTTGCCGATCAGTGTTGTCCTATCTCTAGTAATGCCTCCAAGTGAGAATGTCCCTTGATAAGGCTTCCAGCCCCAGACATTTGCCTCTGCCTCTTCAGTGAAGGGTGAACTGGTTTTATCATACTGGTCCACCTTCCTCTGCTTCCCCCCCCCCAATATTTATAGATATAATCATCCTGATAGATGACTTCAGTTTAACATACAGAGGCTGGAGATTCGGTCTGTCTGATTTTCACCCATGTTGAATAAAACCGGCTGTGAATTATTTATAGCATCAATCTAAGTCCCTTTTTTTTTTTTTCCCCTTCCTTTTTTATACTCGTGAATTAAGCGGAGTTCAAATGAGTGTCTGGAAGAGAGGTGGCGGGAGGCTTTAAAGAGGTGAAAATAACAGGAAGGCAGCTGCTGCATGTCGACTCCATCGGTGCGGCTCAGCACCCCTCTGTCTATCGGGGGACGGATTGACTTGCATTAATCAAAGTACAGTTAATATTAAAAAAAAGCAGAGAAAGCCTTCGGCCTGGGTGCTGGGTTTTGGGTTTCCATTCGTTCTGCAGTTTAGCTTTCTCCACAGGCTCATCAGAAATAGAAAGCGCCATCGTGATGATGATTGATGGATTTCTTCTCAGACGAGCCTAAGAGGGGGAACGAGCTACACTTTAGGCTTTATAATCTAGACATGCAGAAAGACAAGTCCAAATGTGCCTGCTATGTGCCTGCTGTGCCTGCTATTACCAAAAACTCTTTCAACATCTCTGTAAAAGCCTACCCTGCTAGGAGGGGGTTGCAGAGGTAGCCCTGGGGGTGCCCAGATGCCCACAACTTGTCTGCAGAGAGGGACCGCTTTCAGGCCCACGGAGCAGACCCAGGCAGCGCTGGAGGATGCTGTATGAAAGATCCTGTAGGCTGAGTACCATGGTGCACCCGTTTCCCTGAAGCACACCAAAATGTCATGTGCTGGTGTGGGGGGCACTTGTTCCCTCCAGAAGATCTTGGCCGACGTCTGCAAACAGCCAGTCTCTTCCTACTGAAGCTACAAACTCTTCAGGGCAGGTGTATTCTCATCCCTGGCTGCTGGTAAAAGCCCTCTGCAGTTTGGTTGCTCTGTAAATAGCAATAACATTTAGGTCCTGCTGACAAATGTGCTTGGTACAAAATCCTCCAGGAAAACGTGCTTACCACTGAGTCCTGATGAAGGATTTTGGAGGGGGTTGCAACTCTCCATGCATTACATGGGGCCCAAATGAAGCTCTGAGGGAACGCAAAGCACTTTTTCCCAGTGGGATGGATGCTTGAGGTAAAGTTGTACAGGAGTAAATGGTCTAATTTTGCATTGTGCAGAAATATTCCTTCTACTCTGGTGAGAAGGATGAGCAAGAGGCCCATCCACACCTGGTGTGGCTCTGGGGAAGGAAGCCTCTCCTGGCTCTGCACCGCTGACACCCATCCATCACTGTGCCCCAGCAGCCCGATTTGGCCGGGAGGTCTGCTCAGTTGCTGCGGGGAG
The DNA here is from genome assembly GCF_000687285.1 of Phaethon lepturus. Taxonomy (NCBI): domain Eukaryota; kingdom Metazoa; phylum Chordata; class Aves; order Phaethontiformes; family Phaethontidae; genus Phaethon; species Phaethon lepturus. The sequence continues at coordinate 33,721 of NW_010557016.1, read as the reverse complement.
GCCACCTACCCCAGCTCTCCTTGACGGTTGTGTCTGCACTAAGGAAGAGTGGCCGAAGACCAGGGGATTTCCTAGTCTTGTAACATGTAGACTTGTACCTGAACCACAAGCATGCAATACAACCTAGCAATGCTCAGCTGTGCAGAAGCATCCATTGGGTCCAAGGTAGAGCAGAGAGGAAAGTGTCATTGTGCCTAAAGAGACATCTCTGTGATGCCACCTGGGCCTGGTACCATGATCTGGCCCTGCATCAGGGCTGGTGTGTGCTGTGGGGTGTCATTTTACTCCAGGCACTGCATGGGTGAGGTCATGAATCTGACTGGTCTCTGCTCCTCCTCTGTGCCCACACGTACTCTTTTTTGCTACGTCTATACCACTGCCCGGCCATTTCTTAGCACTAGATGAGAGGTGGACATCTGGGTGAATGGTCTCATTTTGCATTGTGCAGAAATATTCCTTCCACCCTTACAAGAAGGATGAGCAAGAGGCTTACCAACACATAAGCAAAAACCAGATGACTTGTGCCGCTTCACTGCCCTGGTGTGGTGAAAGTGACTTTTCTACGTACTGTGCAGCCTTACGCGCAACAACAGGTAATAAAATGGTGGTAAACTATGGCTGTGTTCAAAGCTTGGTGCTGAAAACATTTTTTTCTGCATTGATTAGTAGGAAATTGCACTGCAAAGAACTTTCTGAAGAGATGTCTTTAATTTTTTTCGTTACTTTTGTGATTGCTATTAAGTGCCCCGCTTAATTATCCTTGTTCCGTGTGCTCCCAAGGATTTTGTCCTTTCCTCCCATCAGGAACCACTTTCTCATGTGGGGAAAATTGTGTCAAGATGGTGCCTTAAAGGAAGAAATGCTCTGTGGGATCTTTGCAAGGTTTTTGCCAGGCTGCTTTAGGTGAGAGTGGGGTTTCACCCATCCATCCCAAAATGAGCAGTTGTCACCCCCTTGCACTGCAAATGCCCAAAAACCATACCCATCATCAGTGCAGGGCTCTGGACATCGATGTATCTGGGGAAGCAGGGTGGGGGGGTGTCTGCTGTGATGGGTGATGTTCTCTTCTGGTGTTTTAGTTGTGCTGAACTGGGCTTGTTTGGTGTGGGGTTGATTTTACCGCTTCTTTCAATGGCAGCTCAGGTTAGCTTGTGATCAAAGCCAAAATTAGAGGCGTGTTGTGACAATTGGAAAGGATACAGTGAAAACTCTTTAAATGTTATTGGGTCACTGAGAAAGGATGGGGTTGGTGTTGGCATGGACGTAGCACTTAAGGAGCTTGGGTGTTTCTAAATAGGCTTCTGCCTTCTTTTTTCCCTTTTTGCAAGTGGCGTTTGACCCCACTATTGTGGAGCCAGCTGGGAAAGCATAGATGAAGGAGAGCTATAAAGATGTCTTTCCAACAGCCCTGTTTTAGGGACCTAAACACTCAGGGCAGAAGTTGAGAGAAACTTGCTTTGCTGAAGGGGGTCACCCGAATGGGCACGAAGCCAGGCCAACGGCCACTGAAGGGCTGTCTTTAAGAGAGTTCTGTTGTATAAGACTGTGATTCAATCCATACAATGTCTGTGAAGATAGTAGTATTAGTGTTTCCATCTGTTTCTTAACTATTTCATAGATTTTTTTTTTATAGTGAGGATGTACTTTTGGAGACTATTGTGTGTTTCCCTCCAAAAAACTAAAAGTTACTATTTTTCATTAAGTATAACAATATTTTTTTCTACAGGACTTGAAATAATTGTTTCAGGTACTTCTGAACTCTATCTGGCTAGTTTTTCTCCATACATTTGTTGTTATGGCTGCCTTTAGAAGTGCTGAGCGTTATGTCTCTGCTTCATGCTCTTGATTTTTATTCATGTCAGTAATAGAGGCACCGGTTCTGATCACAGTGACGTGGCATTCAGAGCCAGTCACGTCAGTCAATGGACACGTTTTGCTCCTGCAGAGAAAAATTAATTACTTGTCTAACTTCACTGGAGCAGATCAAAAAAATATTGTCTTACAGACATCAGTGCCTCTGCCTTCCTCTCATTAGAGTGAGTAAAAACTTCCCTGTAATTCCTGGGACCTTTGGATTGCCCATTATAGAGAACGGGGCTTCTTGAAATAAAAAGTATTTTTCTGTTCTCATAAATTACAGTCACAAACTTGCTGGATTTGATCACTGGGGGTTTTGAAACCGGCTCCAAGAAGACCAAGCTTCAAATAAATGCCAGTTCCTTGGGGGGGTGAGGGGCGGGGGTATCTTTCATTATGCTGTATTTATCAAGGCAAGGTTTATTTTCACCCTGGAGTCACACTCCCACTTCAAGTCTGCCAGAATCAGCAACAATCCTTGTGGAAGTGACCCAACTGCGCAGGCAGCCCACAGAACAGTACAGATGAAAAGAGGCTTGAGGAATAAAAAAGAGCCAGAAAAGGATGTGGTCCTCATCTGACTGGGGTGGCCATCTGCTTGCCTTGGACCACATCATGTGAAAGGGTGATTTGCACTGGTTGATGTTAACCGTGGAGAAGCGAAGCCCTCCTGTTTCGCTTGTTCTCCCCGTCACCTCATGCTCCCTATATCTTTGTTCTTGTTACTGGTCTAGGATATCCACAAAATGAGATAAGTCTGGGTGGATTCACCATGCTCGAGGATCTGTCATGTTCTGGCTTGATAAAGAGGCCTGATTCTGGTCAGAAGGGGCAAGGATATTCTCAGCAGCATGTGCCTCAAAGACCAGAAACATATGGGATAAATGAAGGCAACGTGGGGCAGAAATCCACTGAGATGCTCTGCCAGGGCTGTAAGCTAGAGCAGCTCCTTTGGCAGCTCTAAGCCACAGCCAGGCTTGGCTCACACAGGACATGGGGGACACATTCAGCTCCCTCTCCACTGCCCTTGGCCACCCCTTGTGCCCAGCAGGCATACAAGAGCCCCAAGCCTGTACAAAATAATAGGGGATTGGCACTGCTCACCAGCCTGGGACAGCGTGTTAACAAAACAAGACACATTAAAAGAAGGGCTCAACATTTTCCCGGGGAGCGCTGAAATTTAAACAATCATTTTTAGGCAGCCCTTTTCAGAAAGCCCATCTGGGAAGACCACCTGCCTTCTCTGGGCCATTGTGGTAAGATGGCAAACTGTCTTGGAGCGCCTTCTCGCCGCAGGTGGCTGCTCAGCTGGGTCCTCCGCAAGCCTTTTGATGTGTTGGGGAATCAAAGGGGGAGACACAAAGAATAGGCAGAAGTCATACATATGAATGTGCACATACATAGACAGTAACCTTTCCTCCTCTGATTACCCTCGCAATAAATGCTTGTGACATCAATACTTTATGAGAACGAACTATGCGCGATGATTGCCAAGTGCTGCTTCGGAATTGCAGGTGGAGGGAGAGGATTTAGTCACCTTAGTTTAAGACAGTTAACATGACAGGTCAAGCTTTATAAAGTTACAGAAGTTCGAGTGAGTGAACACCATACAGATAAGTCATTACTTCTGCAAGGAAGTTTCCCGGTGTAAGACACATTATGTATGACTTCTTCGTTGCATGGCTGCTCTTGGTTGCATGTTCTACTTCACGTAAAATAGCACCATGAAGCACTTACGTGTGTTTATTTATATATTTATATGTGCGTATATCTGCATATACATGCACACACATTTATATGTCTGTGTACATATTTTGTATGCATTTTACGTATGGGTATATATATAAGATACACACATTTTTGATATATATATATGCACACATACAGAATGCAAAAGTGCTAGGATGAAGTGCTAGGATGGTTTAATGAGGACAGCTATTTTTAGATGAGTAAATAAGAACAGGAAACATTTCTAGCATCTGAGTTCTTGCCAGCTGTTAAGATGTAGCCAAGAGCAAGAGGTGTGTGTAGGTTTTGAAACTAGATTAATTATCATCATATTTTTACTCCCAAATTATGCCTGATTTTGGTTAATTTTTGCACTCCTCTACATTTTATGCCTTACAGTAAGATTTAGCTTCCAGGTGTTTTCAGCAGGGAGACCAAAGCCTGGAGTATTTTGTGCAGCACTGATTGCCGGTGTTGAAGACGCAGTGCAGAGGATACAGGTGCAGACAGGGGCAAAAGGACAGGCAGAAGGATGGGGACATTGTTATCGAGGAGAAGAAAGGCCCTTTTACCAAGGAGGTATGCTTTTTCTCTAGCAATTATGCCAGAAGGTGAGGAAAGGAAAATGGTTTTAAGATGGCCAGGGATAAAGTTTAGCCTGAAACAGGCTTGCAGTAGGGACTGAAGTATTTGTCAGTTTTAACACGCCGTTTTTTCAGCTTATGAAGCCCACCTGGCCATGTGCGATGGCTACCAGGTCTATGCGGTTGCTTCCCAAACCGTGTTCACAGCTAACCACTGCTATTTCTGCTGTATAAATAATAGGGATATAGCATCTCCAAACAGCTAAAAAGCTGGGAGGGAAATGGCAGCATACAGAGAACATGATGATATCAAACTGCAGAACTTGGTACTCTCGGGGCTCTCCTAGGAACGGGAAGTATCACTGGCTCCTGAAATCACTTTAGCTTTGACTGGCTGCACAGATGCGCATTGTTTACCCTACCAAAGAAGATGCTGCCTTTTAAAACTGCGTGGTACCTCATTTCTCCGAAGCTGGAGCATCCTCTGCAAGGGAAGATCATGCATTTTAAAATGAGGCATTTGGTCAGTTTGAAAAGAATCAAACCAGCACATCAGATGGGGCCTCTTGGCTTTGATGTCCCAGTTTTAGGAGCATTATAAAATTTCTTAAAAGCTCTTAAAAGGTCTGGGTGACTAAGGACTTCCCGAATGAGCATGAAACATCCCATGGCCTTCGCTACAGTAGATCATGGGCCAGTTAGCCTCTGTTCTTAGTTTGAACTAGAGTGGCCCTAAATTCCCTATATCAGCTACTGGGAGAACACAGGGTCCTTTCCCTCCAGCCGGGGCTCTTGGCTCGGGGTGGCAGTCTCTGAAGCTCGTCCCAGCCACCCACTTGGTCACCTTGTGGCCAACAGAGAACAGCCCCAGCCCCTGAGCCATGAGGAGCATGAGGTCTCAGTGACAGGCAGGATCTGCTGGGGATGTTGTCACGGCCAGAGGCTATGGAGCACAGGGCTGCCCTTAGCGTAAGGCACACCGAGGAGGGTTCCACTGCAGGTCTGGACTACCTTGCTGAGGCATTTGGTCTGTCTGCCAAGCAGTGTAAGACTCTGTCTGGTGAAGCTGAGAGTCCAGCCAAAGGGCCTGGAGGGGGGAGTGAACTCTGGGATTTTTGTCAGCTATGGCACCTGACTGTAAGCACTAAATTTACATTAAACATCATAATCTGCAATAAAGAATGAACTGGGAGATCCACTGAGTTCCTTTTACAAAAACCTTTTTAAAATACCCACCAATAATGCAATTTACTTCAATATTTCCATAAAGCAGTTAACAGTTGTCAAGTAATGTACTGTAAAGAAGCAGATACAGAAGAAATATTTGGAGCAGCAAAGATGCAAGATGCACCGTATTGTACAATATTATATTTAAATTATCTTAACCCTAGGAGAGGAAAGAGAGCAAGAACTTAAAGCAACAGTGATAAAATATTAAAGCTTTGAGAGACAACGTTGTAGGCAACAGGTTTTGTAGTCGTTGCTATCAAAAGGTAGACAGTGAGCTCTGGAAAAAAACCAGTCTGGTTGGCTGTGATGAACTCCCTGGTAATTGTCTGTCAGCTTTAGCTGAGGAAATTAGCAAATGACTCATGGGCTGCAAGCGGTGGGGAGCGTGGGGAGCCTCATCCATCATCTCCAGAACAGCCTTCACTTTCATACACTCTCTGCTGTGGATTAACTGAAGGACGACGTGAAATAAAACGCAAAAGGTCATAAATAAAATGTTTCAGGAAGGTAGAGGTTTAACCCAAGCAGGCACAAGCAAGGGCAATGATAATGGTTGGGGTATATTTTTATTATGGCTAATGTTCAGAGAGGATTTCCTGAAAGCCTGGTCCCTGCTGTGGGGCTGGAGAGCTTTGGCAGGGGGAAAGTCACAGCGAGCCGAGCAGAAGGAGCCAGTGCATACGAGCATCAAACAGGACCGAACTCCAGGGAACCCGGGGGTTTCTCTCTCCTCCCAGAGAGATGAGAATGAGGTACATAATTAATGTAGACGACACTATCATCTCAGCTGGGAATTTCCTTGCACCTTCAGGTAAAAAACTAAAGCCTGATCAGTCCAGCCAAATGCTTCTTACTAAGAAACACGGGATGGGGTGGGGTGTCTCAGCTCATCCAGTGGATTTTGGAAGAGAAGCGACCCGTTGCTTTTGTTGAGATGCAAGCTTCTGCTATTACCCAGGTTAATATGGGGAATATCCTGGACTGGTGAAGGGCAGGGAGGGATGAATAATACCCTAAAATAATGAATTTTATTAGGTAGAAGGACTGGAAAAATATATTACTTAGTAATAGACTACAACAAGCACGATTTTCCCATCATAAAGCCAGTGCTGTCCTGTTGTAACTCCATTGACAAAACAGAGTGTAGGTGGACTGGTGAATCAAACCTTGTGTTTATTTATAAAAACAACCGCATGATAAAATGTTTTCCCTGGCAAAGTAACTACTGCAAACCCAGTCTCTGAAATTGTGACTAGCTCTGTTTATAGGAAACATATCAGCTAGATGAAGCAAGGGCCCTTTTGAACCCTCATCTCCTGTAAATTCAGAATAGAAGCCGTGAAACTGAGCCTTATTCACTTTCTTATAAAATAACAAATTGGTATGAAATTAATGATATCCTTTTCTGCCAAGGAATTTTCCAAGAAGTGGAAATGCACAAGCAGTCAGGTAGATGTTGTCCCTAACAACATGGCAGCAAACCAGTCACTCCTACATTGAATGGTGGAGTAGTTTAGCAATATTGAAAACTGCAGTTAAAAAGAATCGGTTTTAAACTAAATTCCCTCAAGAAAAAGAGCCCAGAATGTGCTTCAAACTATCATCTTTCTTTACAAACCAGCAGTAATTATTTTATTTCACACCAAGACTGATACACCTGGAGAAGGGATAAAAACCCCATCAAACCTCAATCAGAAAACATGCTGAGGACAACTCCTTTGAAAGCAGACTACTTTGCTTTTTTCTGCTGCAAAGGGTGTAAATGTTATGTTGTCTTCTGAAGTGACTGCTAAATTACCAGGAAAATGGCTGAATGTCTGTGCATTAGCTTTCTAAATTACCTGAATGCATCTTTTTTATATATTATCTTTTGTGTTTCTTATTTATATTCTTAAATTACAGCCAGACTTATGAGTGAGAAGTTTTATAGATCTCTGGTAGGGAAGGGAAGGTGGTTTTGTTGGGGTTTTTTTTTGTAATTATGTATGATTAGGGGAAAACTAGTATTTCCTGTTGTTTTTCACAGATAATACCCTTCTTACCCTTTCCACAGAAAACTCTTTTTCCAGTAGACTCCATTAAAGTCCCCCAAACCAGAGGTAAAGACGAAAGTGCATTAGTATGAGAGCTAACAGAAGAAATATGAATCCTGCCCATCCAGGATATCTTTAATGTGCTTTTTCAGTTCTCTGCCCAGAACACAATCCACAATTATCTGACAAAGCCACATTGATTTTCCTCTGTTGTCAGCACTCTCCAAAGGCAGGGGAGAAAGTCAACCACAGCGCGGACAGAAGGCGGCCAGGGTCAACCTGCTGCAGAGGGAGCTGCAGAGCACATTGGGTGCTGCCACGCTAAAATGCCCTCTCAGCTGCTTTGTCAGAAGAAGGAGAGGTCCAGACAGGCGGTGTTTAATCCCTGGGTGAGCAGCTTGGGATCCATTTGGCATGGAGAACAGTAGGAGGTCAGTTCAAAGGCATGAGTTTGGTTAAGGCAGCCCTGGGAGAAACAGTCCTCTCCTGATGAGGCCAAGCTGGCTACTCTTGCCGGGGGTGCGTGCAAGCCAGCAGGGCTGGGCTCCCTCGGCTCTGGGACAAACACCTTGGCCAACTGTTCTCTCCTCTCCAATACGGTTGTGGTGGCTGAATGAGGTAAAAACAGGACAAATACCAAGTGGCAGCAAGAAATGGGAGCGGTCAGCCATGCTAGCGTGGACACCACTCAGCAGTGGTGTTGCAGCCTTTGCAGCCCTCTTGTGTCCAGTATCCCCGGCCTGCCACCAGCCAGTGCCACATCAACGTTACCTCCCTTTCCTACACCCCGCTGTTGCAGCAGTCCCTTCCAGCCCAAGCACTAGTCTGACTTGCCGCAGCCTCCGTGACCGTCGTTCCCTGTGGCCTTCTGCGATAACCTCATCTCATGCCCCTCGCAGTAGTTCCTCAGATGTCACCCAGAGATAAGCACAGAGGGGAAAAGCCACAGACTAGATGCAGGTCAAAAAGGTGAGACAGAGGAGAAGGTGGCTGTACAGACCTCTTCAGAGAGACTGGAAGCACCTTCATTGGTGGAGGTATCCCTGGCAGCCTGATTTAAAGAGCCTGAACAAAACTGTGTTCCAAGGTCAAGCTGGCCCTTGGATAGCTGCAAGCCCCAAGACGCACATTGTTTAGCCAAACTTATGCCTCATTCCTGAACAGACAATTCCTTGGACTTATCAATAGCTCACTGCACCAGGAGACAGAGCATCTGGATGGGAGAAGTCCACCCCAGGTACGGCAGTGAGTTGCGTGTGCCTGTGATGGGCATTGATTCTTGCCACCAGCAGGTTGTCGCCTGGTGGTTTTCCAGAGGCAGAACACAAATGTTGCTCGGTAAAGGCAGGCAGAGCAGCTGGAAGAAGGTGCTTGGAAATGACTGTAAACACAAAGTGATACACCGGTATGAAGAATGCTCAGGAGGCTTTGGGAGGAGCAAGGAACCTGCACCTGACCTGTGGGGAGGGTGAATGAGCAATTCCAGCATGGTGGGGCATGAGCCAGGTGCCAGTAGAGTTATGGGCTCTTTCCTTCCAGGCGCTTGTGACCCAGGATCAACCTGCTGCTGGCCAGGGACAGCTCTTGAAAGGCCTTGCCTTTGGGCATCACAGCCCCGACTCCCCGAGCGAAACAAGCAGCTCTGCAATCAAGACAGTGTTTCTATAACGCTGCCAGAAATGCAAAGCAGGTACTGTAAGTCAACAAAATGCTAATTCCCAAAAGGTTAATTAAACTGAGCGGGACTCGTAGATGAAATGCAACAGCTGACTGCTGCAATTAACTCTGGCGTCGCGGTTAGCATTAGGTGGCACTCCAGTGTCGGGGAGTTCCTCGGCTGAGTTATTTTGGCACTTACTCCCTTGAGGGGGGGGTCCTGTATATATCAGCCATTTTGTTCTTGCCAGCCTTCAGCAGGTGGAAATTAGCGACACACAATACAGTCAACTGGGAGAAAAAAACATGTTGCTTCTCTATGACCCCTTTGAACAGAAACTCGTAAACACTGTTATAAAGTATGAGGCTCTATTTAAAGTCAGTTTTCTAGTGTAAATGTAATAGGTAAATAGTGTGTATTACCACGTGGCCTTCATCATTCCTTCCGGGTAAAGCTGGAGAGAGAAGACTTAACAGTTTTGTGGGCTTGGGAAGGCTGGGCAATACCTTTAGCCAAAGCAGGGCTTTGCAGCCAAGGTCAGGGAACACAGAGGAGGGTCCCTTTTTTTGCTTTCAAATATTGATACTTAGTCCCGACATGGGCATTCCAGTAAACAGGGATTCAGAGCTGCAAACCTTTCCTGTTCCACCCCACTGAGACGAATGTCCCACTCAAGACCTTCCAGGGCGCCTGGCAGGAAAGGGGGGCAGCCAGGAGCCAGAGGGTCCCGGTTCACACGCTGGGCGGCAAACGTCCGGGCACAGCCCCGCTCGCAGGGAGCGAGGCCCACACCTGACGCCCGTGTCCTGAGGTGGTGGAGGAGCCCTCCCCACCTGCCCTGCTCCCCTCCACCACCCAGCAGCGAGCTGAGCTGCCACGCCGCGGTCGCTCAGGTGCAAGGCAGAGTTTGGGCCTTGCAGGCGGAGGGTTTTTTGCTCCTGGTCCCGGGGAGGGGCATGGTGCCTGCGCCCGTGTGCTGCTTTCCAAGCTGACTCACTGAGCTGGCGAGACAGACGGAGCCGACAAAGTTCGTCTGCCCACGCTCCGCCGTTGTCTTCCACGCCGAAGAGCCGGAGCACATAACTTTCCCAGGTCCACACCAGCTCCTGCAGGCAGCTCTGAGCTGCCTCTGGGGGACCGTTGCCTCCAGATGAATAGCTATTGTTGTCGTCCCCAGGAGGTACCTGCCACGTAACAACATCCAAGCAACTCTTCCAATTACTGCCTTTTTATAGAAATATGAGGAACAATTACATAACAGCTGCACGCAATTACTACATCAGGTGATGTGACCTTTTCAAAACCAAGAAGTAATATAATTTTACAGGTAGAACAGAAGAAAAAGTTTCTCTTTTTCTCTTTGAACATAGGAATAAAACCCGTGAGTTCAAAACAAAACCCATTCCTTTTTTGTAGGATTTCCTTTTAAAACACAGGTAATGGTTGTTCTTTCAATGACATGTCTCTGGACATCTGGAGACAACGGAATAAAAGGAAGTCATAAACCAAATAAGTAATCCCTATGAGCAAAAGCATGAACCGTGTACTAAGACTTTGTGCCTTGAGGTAAAGCCTTTTTTTCTCTAGGATGAGCTGAGTTTATCTTGAAGCTTGGAACATCCATTGACATTCTTGGTCACTTTTTCCACTTCTTTTTTTTTTAATGTAACAAGTGGAAACTTCCTGTCTGGAACTTCAGCCTGCCACGTGCAATTAGCATTGACCAGTGGCTTCAGAAGTCATTGATAGGCACCCAGACAGCACTATTGCCTTTGGATTGGCTCCTTCGACTAATGTGCAGCATAGTTTTCAAGGTGAGGTTGTAAGAAAGGCTGTGGCAAAAGGCAGTGGATAAATATGTAAATAAACAATATTTAATGCATATCTTGAAATCAAGGGCTGAAGAGAAGAAATTTTTTTCCCTTCCTACTTCACCACCAAACAAACTTTTGTATGGCCCCTTTTCCATCAGGGCTTTTGCCTTTGCAAAAGATTTATCCATGATTCTGACATATGCTTTTGCGCTCTCTCCCTTCCTGGCCTTCATTCCCTTGACGTCTGGCAGGGCTGCCTTACAACCAGGCTGTCCTGAATTGGTCTCATTGCGTGGGGAAGGGTTGGTTAGCATGGGGACAGGCATGTCTGGAGGATGGGGGAAGAGTGCGAATGGAGCCTTACTTTATGCCTACAAAAGTCCATAACACTACTCTTGACTACTCTGACTTTGACCTGGACCAAAGGAGAGCCATTTCCATGCTTTTCCAGCCTAACAGCCCAGGAAGAGCACCACAAGCTCTGAAGTCCTCAACCCTTGATGCCTTTTATATAACCTCCATGTGTATGGTTTCAATGATTAAATTGTAACAGTGAGCAGTCATCATTTAAGTCTAATTCCCACAAAAGTCATTACAATGGTCAAGACCCATGCCTTGACCCTGAACCTGGCCTATGCCGTACAGAGCAGCATAGACACAGACTAGACCTCTCCAGGTACCCGTGTACCTCTTTCCTTGGACCATAAAAAGACATCAGACCACAGAACAAGTCAACATCACTCCAGCCACTCCTGCTAATCTCGCTCCGTTCAGCACAGGTAGCAAGGATGCAAATGTAAATGCAGACTTCATGAGAAGGTGCCCTGAGAAAGCTGATCCAGGCTGTCCCGCTTGTAAATTAACTCTTTACATCATCCCAAAGGGCTGGAAGGTCATGAGATCCCAACAAACAGCCTTCATGCTATGTTATTGGTGCCTTGCTTTCTCCATTTAATTTGCCCTCTGATATCATATTTCCCTTGGATCATATTTTCCTTTGGAGAACTCTTGCTCTGAAATAAATCTGGAATTACACATATCTACCTAAGGAAATCTGGGCATGGGCAGGCATAGGATGGCATACACATGCCATCAAACATACTAAAAAATTGCACTGTTCCATGTATTTTCCCTAGAAATTTATATCCACCTGTCCTCCTATGGATGTGATCTGATGTAGTATTAGCCAAACATATTTGTCTCCTTTTTTTGAAAGCTTAATAAGTTAATAAAGAATGTGTTCTTTATTTTTAGATCTATCTGTTAACACTCTACATAGCTCAAATGGCATATGGATGCCCAGGACTACAAAACATTCGGAAGTCTTATTCCTTTGCTTTTTGATAATCCTTTTTCCTCCTGCTGAGAACATTTCCATCCTTGTGATTGCTTTTATGTGCCCCCATCCTCTTGCATGAAAGCAGATACCACAAACAATATTTGAGGAGGCTGAAGGACCAGTGATGTGAAAATTGCTTCAGTGCTAATTCTACTTTCTAAATATAGGCACATTTTTTCCTGAATACAAGGACAAGACAACAGAAGGTGAACGGTATTGATGCTTACTTTTACTCCTTTGCAACAGCTTCTGCAATATTTACTTGGGACTGCCAGGAGGAGACAGGTTTTTATACCATGAAGCTTCACATGTAGGCATTTTACCTATAGGCCATTCCATCTTTCATGATGCTGAGGAAAGAAATATATATGTGTGTGTGTTTATGTATATGTATATGAATATTCCTGTATATGAAGTGAGAAAGAGACGCATACATACATGCACTACATAATGAGGTCTTTTTTAAAAGCACATGGATTTAATGCTCTTGAATTGACATCTTCTGTCTATTCAGAAGAAAGGTTTGTTCTGGGCAAGAGGCATGATATTTATTATCACCCTTCTATCATGTGCTAACCCTAGCCCTAGGTGGAGTCTTTCTAAGGTTATTCCTACAGTCAAGTGGCATTATAGGCTGGACTTGCTGCTGTTGTATTTCAATGTATAGCAATGATGTCATTGCTGTCATTCGTTATTATTTTTTTATTTATGGGTTTATTTGATACAGTATCTGCTAATAGGAAAATTTTCTTTCAGGCATCTGTTTCTGTCCACTTGCTGAATGCCTCTGCTGATGCTGAGTTTTTCTTGCCAGGATGTAGGACGCATTTTGGTAACATCTCCTTTGCATGTCATGGGCCTGATGGATGGGGCAGTCTCTGCATTTTGATGTGGACAAGAAATAAATTCTCCTCGGGGAAAAAAGAAACATAAACGAGAGCTCATAATGTAACACTGCTGCCAAAATGCTAACACTATTCCCCAGTATGCGTGGAGATGAATTACAAGTAAAATCAAAGGGTTGTGTTGTCACTTTCCATAGGTTTGTAGCAATCATTTTTGAAACTTGAACAGCATTTTAAAGGCAACTTGAACAATGGTTTACAAAACTTGAACAATGTTTTACCTTTTTCCTTTAAGAACCTTTGCAAAAACCTGTCGTGTCCATCACATACCCACAGAAGACTACAACTTAGTAAAATCAGGGAGGGAGGGTTGTGGTGATCCTTGTAGGTGCTAGGTAAGCATTGCATGTAACCCTCTCTTTAAGGTTGCTCTGCCTCTCCTTGTCTCTTTGACTCTCAGTTTTCTCTCTTCCTCGGTCATGTCATGCCTAGAAGACCACAATCCTTCAGGGACAAGATTGCCATGGGTACAAGGTCCCACCATCCTCACACAGTATCATCGAGGTGGTTGGCATGCAGATGCCCTCAGACTGAAACTGTTGAATTGCGTACTACAAAGTCCTGTTAGGAGAGGAAAGATTTCTTGTGGGATCCGAAAGAGTTGGAGAAGTCTCTTGGCTCCATGGAGATATCTTCACTGTATGGTAAATCCCATGGGCTAAAAAACTAAAAGTCAGTCAAGTCTCTGAGCTTTCTCCTTGGAGTCATAATGTTCCTGAAAATGCTGAATTAACATTAAGGTAGCAGCTGGGTTTCATGAGATGGGAGAAAATAGTACTTGGGTCCTGGGGAGAGAGAGTTGTGGGGAGGGAGTGGGGAGAAAAGGGGACCATATTGAAAAAGTCACTGGGTAATATCTAAATGAGTATCTCCTTGAACACTGGATCCTGATTTCCTATGGCATATAACTTTTTTCCTATAACTCTCCTATAACTTTCTCCTCTGTGGAGTCTCTAATATTTAAAACAGGGACAGTAGGCTTGGACTTGAAGGAAATTTTGCGGGCCAGGAAGTTGTGTATTTGTTCCCACTATATTAACTGATTTCATAAAAAGACCTCGCTTTACCTAATTTCATTACTATTTTCTGTCTGTTTTCATGCAACTTGTAGAAAGTTAATGTTAAAACTTCTGAACAGCTACCAAATCTGTTGGAAACTGAGACACACACCATCAAAAGCTATCAAGGGGGACAAATTAAACACAAACACAGCACAACTGTGCAAGACTTTCTTTGGAAGACAAATTAAAAAACATTTAAATCTGAGACAGAAGCTCTCAGAGCTTTCTGGCCCAACAGATTTACCATTACAGAAAAATTACAGTTTCCAGCTAAAACACTCAGAAAATTCTTATATAATCTGCTGGCTCTTAGTGCACGTCATCTTGGCTCCCTCAAGTGGCTGGTCCCAGAGAGTGGACAGCTTTCCTCGTGTTTCAAAGCACAACTGGTTTTCTCTTAGCACAAGTGTTAGAGGTCTCTGCTTCAGGGATCACAGCTTCAGCCCCTGCTTGAAGTGTAGCATGCATTTGTGTGCAGCCACAGTTTGCAGAAATTGGTACCCAGTGAGTAAGCTCCACATAGTTCTGACGTCTCATCATCCAAGAACAGACTGAAGGGACTGGGGCAGCCTATATTTTCCCATGCCCTTTTTCTTTTCCTTGTCATCCTCTAGAGGACTGCCTTACCATTGGTACTTTTCTTTAAATTCAGAGACAGATCCTAATGGTTTTGCTGCTGATTGTGGTAAGCCTTCATTAGCTACATTAGCTGAGGTCTGCTCTAAAAAAGGCTGGCTGGGGGCCCATGGGACCACATCCTGGCTGCAACATCCTGAACTTCAGCAAAAACAAATGCAGAATCCTGTACTTGGGATAGCCCTGGGGCTGGAGCTGACCATGATGACTGTGAGGAGCAGCTCTGTGGTGGAGAAGCAGCTGAATGGGAGGCATCACTGCATCCTTGCAAAACTTAAGATCAATGGGTACAGGCTGCAGAAAGGACAACGTTGGACAAAGGAAGAAAAAAAATTCATCATGGGAGAGAGCAGGTGCTGGAGCCTTCATCCTTTGAGATTTTACAGTACTTGGCTGGACAAGGCCCTGAGTGACCAGCTCTGATGTGGGGGTTATCCCTGCTGTACGTTGGAGTGAGACCGGATGATCTCAAGCTCCTTTCCAACTTCTGTTATTCTATGATCCATGAAACACGTGCAGTGTCCGAATTTTTCTGTTGTTCGTTGCAGGATTGCTTTGAAAGTACTTGCACACATGGGTGCAGACCCCGACACCCAGCCAGCCTGCAGCCAAGCTCAGCCTTGCTCTTGACTTCCCTCCCCTCTCTCTGCCACGCTGCGCAGGGAGTCAGTCTTTATTCTAAGTGCTTCAACCAGGTTTTGAACAAAATATACACGTATCCTCCAATGGCTGAGGCACAAATTTGTATCTTAACCAGCTCATCTTAAAATTCAACTGCTTTTAGTCCCGTGGAGCTCAGGATGCACCTGACTCCCCTCAGCACTGACCCAGCTGCTCAGGCTGGCTTTGCTGTCCCCGTTGCATGCGAGACCCTTGCACTGGGCAGCACCTCATTTCCAGGAGCTGCTGCTACAGCACAAACCACGTTGGAGAAATGGCCAGGTCCTCCAGGGGTGTTTTGTCACATGAAACGTGAGGACGCGAGGCATATGCACGAGGACATGAGCCTAGTTTTGTTGCAAGAAGTTGCAGGGCAAGAAGATGCAGACAGGCCGCCTTTGCCCTTGTAAGCAGGCAGGCCCTTTGAGTTCCCTGGTACGTACTCTTCTGGTGAAACAGATCTGAATTTTTCTCCTTTCAAAAGGAAGGCTTTTGTAAGTCACCTTTAATTTATTAGGTCTTTCCTGAAAGAGAGGCCTCATCCTACGGCCCCTTGTCAGCCACCATTTATCTTCTCTGTTTTAACAGTTTTCCATGTCTTTAACAGGCAGAGGTTTTCCAAGTTTTTTTCAAGGACATATAAAGATTTCTATTTAATGCTCACCAGGGCAGTATGAGTTGCTTTAGTCTCATGAAGTAGGAATGCAACTTCACCTGTCCTTTGGAGATCAGATGGATGGTAACAGGAATGGGAACATGAAGCAAGGGGAAAAGTGTAATACAAATGCCGAACCTATACCTAAATTGCACTATTCTTGTCATAGACTAAGACCTCCTGAGTGTTTTCTAATTAGTCATACTTTTAAGCTAAAAAGCCACTGTCACAGATTATCCCTGCTTGTGTAATGTCACAACAAGCTCCTGGAATTCAGCGTGCAGTTTTACATGAGCGCAGCTCCCCGAGACCTCCGTGAGTGAAGGCTTCCCACTTCACTTATGCATCAGAAAACACAGAAGATGCTGCAACAGGTACTGAACAAACTTGTGAGCTTTCTCTTTCTTCACTTTTTTTATCTGGATGTGAGAACTGGGTATGGGTTGGAAATACATGATGTGTTGCTTTAATCAGTGTGGGGGTTTTCCTGCTTTGGTTCGAGTTCTAGCTCAAATCAGGGGAGACTTTTTAAAGCAAACCTCCTGATCGTCTTTACTTCCCACGCACTGGTTTACATCACAGCATGATTCCAGAGTGCAGAAACTGGATTTTTTTCAGATGAAACTAAACTGGAAGATGTGGGACTTCCCTAATGAGTTCCAGCCTCCAGTGTCCATTGACAAGACCAGACTGGAACTCTTCCAAAGCAAAGTATCCTGATGGGTAGTGCCAACTTTGGTCCGTGGCGCCAGTTCCATCACTCTATAGATCTACTCCTATTGCACTGCATTACTTGTTAATGAAGACACAGCCTTTTCTCCACCGATTTTCTCCTTTTGGCTCCTTGCGCACAGCAGAGTCTTCATGACAAGCTAGATAACAGTTCTCTTACTCAAACAGTAAAGATGAAAGTTTTTGTATAACCTTTTACCTCTCTACTCTCACAATACACATATGTTAATAGACCAGTACGCTTAGAAATGGAATGAAGATACGCAGGTCCTGCACTTTTAAGAAATTAAAAGGCAGGACTTGTCAATGATAAGACCAGGATATTTTCAGACATAAGTTTAGGTTCTTGTGCATTTTGAGACAGCTAATAAAATTGACTTGATAGTTTTTCCCAAGGACTAAGGCATATACAGTACTATTGACTGTGAGGACTTGCAACATGCTTTCTGAAGACTTGCAGTACCATTAATATCTGCTGAATTTGTAATGCTCAGCGATTTGTAAAATCTGAAGAAGAAACCAATTTTGCCCCAAACACCTGGCTTTGGGCTTTGGGCCCAGGCTTTAGATTTCTAAGAGGAACAGCGCTGGTCAGCATGCTCTTAGTAGTCTTCCCTTGGTCACTGAGTGCAATGCGTCAAAACAGAACAAAGTATGTGAGGGCTGGGTTCTGCCACTGTGAGTGAGAAAGGCAAAGGGAGAGGTGGAAGGAGAGGCATTTCCTTCCCAAACCTTGGACACTGGCATCACTGTTTCAGTAGTGTAATTTTCATGGCTTAACTTGAAAACACGCTGCTTGGCTTATCTGGTTTTGGTAGCTGTTTCACTAGTAGAAACTGGAGGATCCTCCAAACACTTACCTATTTCCATTTCTCTGTAGGGAGGGATGACACAGGATGTGGAAGAACACCTGAGCATCTATGCCTTCTTTTTTAAAATAAACTTGTATTTCAAAGCAGTGGTGACCAAGGGCAGTAGGGTTGAAAAAAGGTCGTGTATTGCCACTGAGAACCCCAAATATGTTGAGTTATCATAGGGCAGGCATGACAGGGTGGGTCCATCAGCGTAGGTCTGTGTGGCCTCACAGCTAGAAGCTGCAGCCTGGACGCCGGTGTCCAGCAGATGTCTACGTATGTGCACTGGAACGTGATAGTCACCAGGAACCACAGTGCCCCGTGGGCCTGCGAGTGCTGCAGTGCATTATCTCCAGGCTTTGCTGTTGCAGAGGTTAACTAGCCAGTTGCCCAATCCAGCCAACACTTCAGTAACCTTTTCTGCTAATTAATCAGTTTAAAAAGCATGTTTCTGCTCTTCCAGGTGTGAGGGAATTTCTGTGGTCACATACTACTGACTCCCTGGAAAGACCAAAGATAGACTTTAATGTTCCCAGCAGCCTTGACTTGCCTGGGTAAGGGTTTAAAATCTTCCTTGAGAAGTTAGGAGATTACCATGAATATTCTCTGAAATCTCTTTCCCGGCTGATGCGCCATCCCCAAAAGGCAGCCTGCGAGGGACAGCCTGAGTATATAGCGTTGAGAATTGTCATGCAGGAACCGTGATGAAGCTGAACTACATTTATAACGCAGCCCAATACTACTCTCGTGTTTGTCATGAGATTAGATTCCTGCCAAGCCATTTCTCACCCCTATTTGCATCTTTGTGGTGAGAACAAAGCAATGACAAATGATGGCTCCCAGTGGTGGGCAGAGTATCAGTCCCCTCTCTGCCAAATAATTCTTACAGGGTTTTGTGTGAGAATAGGCGTGTGTGTATATCTTTGATTTGTTTTAAAAGTCGTCTCAGTCATTTATTTCTGAGTGACTTCTTTTTTATTACATGTTCCCTATTCCAACATGAAAAGAGCTAATTTACCTCTTTCCTCCTGCTCATCCCTCTTTCCCATTGCTGTGGCAAGAGGACTGCTGGTTGTTCAATCATCTTGCTAACACCCCCAGCCCATGCTCTGCTCTGTTTTGGTGGTTCAAGAATTCATTACTCTTTTAAAAGTGGTCAATACGTGGATTAATATAAGGTCACTCCAGAAATTATTCCAGTGCATAAAAACACAAATGCTAGGGATACCATCAAGTCTACACAAACCTAGTGCGCAGTGGTAACTTTCAACAGTGAACTGAACCCTCACCAAGCAAGACTTACACCATGTACAAGAGAAATGCCACCATTTTTGACCCCTGAAAAGTCAATCACAGCTTATACCTGCAACCATTTAACCACCTTAGACTTGAATAGGCTCCTCAATACCCATCTGCAGCATCTGGGACAGCTGTTGACATCAGAAAAAAGGAGGCAACAATCACGTGCAAATGTGCCCATCATTGGAAAGGCACCCAGGATCCCAGGGGAGAGAAGGGCTGGCAGCACTGGAGGCAAGGCTGAGATGGAGGAGAGTCAAGACCTGATTCAGGGTGAAAGCGTAACAAACCCTCCAGTGCACATTGTCTTTGGGTGGGAGCAAAGGGGTTACGTGGGAGAGAGGGGTGCATGACTGTGCTGGGAGCCTGCCAAATATAAAATACTAATGGTGGAATATCAGGTATGAGAGCAGAGAACCGGTTACCACGATGATCTGAGAGGCAAAATCAAAGAGTGAAAAAATGAACTTAGCAAAGCAGCCCAATTAAAGCTGCACAGGACAGCCCTGTGAAGCCCAGTGAGAGTCTTCCCAGTGCTGTGATGCCCTGGGGGCCCAGGAACTGTCCTGTCCTCGCCGCGAGGCAGGCACGGCGGCAGCTCAGCTCCATCAGGCAGATCGTGGGTTTTTTCCCTCTCTCCCTGTCCCCTCTCCAAGAGGCAGAGTAAAGGACAGGGACTGAGCACAGAAGTCAATATTGCAGCTGGCCTTCATGAGAGCAGGGTTGGAGAGAAGAGGCCCCAAGGCCAGCTCATAATACAGAATTACTGAGAAATACCCATAGGCTGTACAAAAAGCTCCTGGAAGCTGAGTCAGTCTAAATTACACCCCACGCCCCCCGCTTATAAGCAAGAATATCAATATTTCCACCAAAAAAGGAATGAAAAGCAGGAAGACAGTAGTGGCTCTTGGTGTTGTGCCAAAACACGTTTTTCTTCCAACAGAAAGGTGCGTTTATGTTTCCAGTGGAGTTTCAGATGAGAGCTGAGCCTAGCCTAGGCCTGGCACATGTTAAGGGCAAGTCTCCTTAAAATGCACACTGGGTACCATTAAACAACATTGATATTAATGAATATATATGGGGCACCTGGGATTTTAGGCAGACGGTAACTCCATCTCGAGGAGCTTGCTCTGAAGCCACTGTGCACATACAAGGACTGGCACCGGAAGCCTGGGAGAAAAGCACATTGCCCTGCTGCAAAACAACACTGTTGATCATGCCCCATGCCTTACAGTGCTGAAACGTAAAGGCAGTGGGATCAGAAACACCCTGCTACAGCCATTGCTGACCCTCATTAACAGCTGAACTACGATAAATGAACAGTTTAGTTCAACAATGTGAGTACAGCCCAGGGATGCTAGCCTCAAGGAGTGAAAAAGGAGGAGGAAATGCCCTTCATCAAAAGGCTGATGAGCATATTTTTAAGGAAAAGGAGATCAAGGTTGAGATGCAGGTAAGAGCCACGTAAAGGCAGAACTAGCCAAGCTTCCATGTGGAGAAGACGTGATAAATGCACTTTATTAACTTGTTTCTAAAATTGGAGCACATGAGATAAGCCTTGAAGGAGATAAATACTCATTTAAGATTGATGTGGAGTAAGTGTGGAGAGATAGCTGTTGAAAAGGCTGCCATAAACCAGTTCTCCAAGTTGTCATTCACTAACTCTCCCTGGTGTTTTCTAATAAAAATAATCTGTTAAAATCAGGCTCTGGAGACAGCTTGTCTTTGGCTGCTAGTGCAATTTCTCATCATTTTTTCACACAGTAAATGCTTTTGGAATAAGTCAGGGATTGTTTGAAGAAGAGACAACTTTGAGATGGATTTTTAAGTTATTGTTATTTATACTGGCGAAACACTTTTATACAGCCCTAAACCAGAAAAAAATGGTTACAAGTTATGAAGGAACAGGGGAAAGTCTTTTTGTTTCAAGTAATTGCAAATAGCTAGCTAGAGCCAGCTTAGTTGCTGATGGGTATTCCTTCCACGTACAAGTTTGCAGTACCCTACAGCTGTGGAGGGACGTACTCTTGTGCTAGCATGGGACTGTGGAAGTGCTGGAGCGAACAAAACACTTGTAAGCCCACAGGATAAACTGAGAATCAGGAACTGCGAAGTTCAGCACAGACCTCGTGCGAACACGCTGCTAAAATCCTTGCTGACACACCTGCGGTGAGGTTGGTTACCTAAGGCAGCAGAGGCTGCATCGCACGGAGGAGAGCAGAGACCGTGAGCAGCCCGGCTGGGGCTGACCGTACACACCGTAGCGTCCTGGGTCCGAGCACAGGGAGACAAAATTATGGCCCCTCTCTGCTGGAACTGGGGTCACGGAGCCGCAGTCCTTGGGCTGTATCCTGAACCCATGGATGCTAGGCTCCTCCTGCCACCTCTCTTTAGTTTCCCAAAAAACAAGAGGGCAATGACATCTGGTTTTCAAAGTGGAGCTGAACCGAAGCTAGAAAACCTTCCTGAATCCGTAGTGCCCATTTCTTGTACATGCCATAAACTTCTAGTCGTTATTTGGCCATTAAGTTTGAGAGATGGATGGCAGAGTCTGTCTTTTCATTAGTGACGATGCGGTGCCAGGACGAACCCCCAGCTTCCCTGGTGCGGTGCCAGGCCCAGGGGAGCAGTTAATAGTGATTTTTCTGTGGTGACAATTTGAAATTCCAAGCTGGTTTCACTAGCGAGCCATGAAAGTCACCTTTAACACTTCCACAGTAGTCATGATTTTGAAAATTTTCATGTGCAAAAAGCCATCCTCCTGCCTTGCATAGCCTTGAAGTGATTGCTAGCACAGTTCAGCTGCAGGAGTATTTTCAACTATAGAACTGTGCAACAACTATCTTTCATAAAAATAAAAAAGAAATACCGATTTTTTTATAAGGGTGATATAAACCACATCTCAGCTACCTGGAAACAATTCTGCTGATTTGCACTGAAAAAAACACTCCATCACCTATTAAAATATTATGACCAATTCTAAATGAGGCTTTTAGGTGCATCTATAAAGTGCAATATGTTACCTTATTGCTATAGCAGAGGCCACTTAAAAGTAAAGAAGCTTTTATATGCATTTTGCTGAGGGATTTGTTCATTTTGGGCCATCCTCAGCAGGAGCAGGATAGTACAGCTCCACCTGCTGCTGCAGGGCCTGGGAGGTATGAGGCTGCGTCAGACCAATGTACACCCTAAAAGCCAAAAGAGAGTCGGGGATAGCCCAGACACCCCTTGGTTGGGCATTCCCCTTGAAGAGAAGGAAAGTCTGTGTGAGT
>NW_010557016.1:0-11374 GCF_000687285.1 Phaethon lepturus | reverse complement strand
GGAATTCAATTCTATAGTTTTCCAAGTGATTTGCAAGCTTATGTCCCCACCATTAAGTGGCTCTCTATGAACAGACTATGGGCACCTCCAGCAAGAGACATCCATGACTCCAATCCACAGCCTCTTCAGGACCCACTTTCCTAATAATCTCTTCGTCCCAACTTGTCATGGATGCATCTTTTGTATGGTCCATGTGATGTTTGCACAGTGCTTTGCTGTGGTGTGTGGATGAAAAGGAGCTATATAAATGCAAATTTAATGTATTCATTTATTCTATACTGAAGGTTGTACTGAAGGCCAGGTAAATTACACCCACGGCATCTGCCTGTCAGCTCTTAAAGTCACCCACCTCAGGAACAGTAAGTTTCCATATATTGTGTTAAGCATGATTTTCTTTTGTTAGTCCTTGCAGACTATTTTTAATCAAATTACACTTCTCCAAGTGTTTTCCATTCGTCTGGACCCGTTAGCCGCTGACTTCAAGGACCCTGATTCATTGCTACCTGCGTCACTTGCCTGACCTTGACACCAGACTGCAGTGGCAGCATAATGAGGGGGGTCCGGCCGTCTAGCACAGCCCCAGCTTCTCCCGGCTCACTGCTGAGATCCTCAGGAGCTGAATCCTTGCCCTGAAACCTTAACAACCTGCCACAAAAGCAAGTCCTTTATCACTCGCTCTGGCTTTACCTGGAGTCCCTTCGTTATTTCTTTTATTCCCCTTGAAAGCATATGGCTGTCCCTGGCATTGCTCTCATTATCCCTCTGTGAATACTGGAAAAAGAATGTATTTACATTTCCTGACATCCTTAGTATTCCTGTCGTCGCTGTCTCCCTGAGCCTGCCCTGCCCTTCGCAATGACCTCTTGCAGCAACTCTCTTCCGAACACTTTTTCATCTTTGCTGCTATTTCCTGAGCAATTTTGGCTTAATTTTTCCAGCTCTATTTTTGTTATTATTTTCTTCTTTGCTCATTTATGCTCTCCTATATAGATCCCTGGCTGTAGTGATGACCCGGTAGCCCTTTCAGGCATGCTTTCTGGCCTCAGAGCTCTGTGCCGCAAGCCCCACTGTGGTCTGTAATGTTGCTGGGTACTCAGTACAGGGAAATTAAGGTCAGCTACAAGTTAGGCTCAGTGCATGGAAGGAAGTTTTGCTTGTGTACCTTCAGAGAGCTCAGCTATTCTGCTGCTGGGATGTACGTGCAGCTGGCCTCACGCAGAGATGGTATGTCAAGAGAAAGACAAAGCTTACAACTGCCAGCATCGCTAGCTCTGTTGTTTTGGCCTCAGGCTAAACCCAGCTGCGAGATCGAAAGCTATGTGCACCTGTGGCCCAGATCAATGTCCCTTCAGCTTGACACACCTCCGTGTTTCTGTGTCCCAGGGCCCACAGTGCTGCACACACTTCGGGCCCCCAGGGAGTCTGGGAGATGCAGGGAAATGGTTTTGTTTAGGCAATTGCAAGACTGAATTTTCCCAGCTCAAATTACATGGGGAGACATGAAGCCTTGGAGAAACAAAAGTTGGTTTATGATACCCTGATCTGTACAGTAGCTCCAGGCTTAGCCCTGAAATTTGGGAAAAGATCAGTTGTGCTGGTGTGGACCTCTGGTTTTGTTTTGAGGCTCATTTTTAAGTAGTTGCAGACTCACAAACTTTGTCAAACAAGTTCTTGGATTTGTCTGTAGAGACAGTAAGTGGTGGAGTCAGACCTTCAGCTGCCATAAAGCAGTAAAACTTCACCGAAGGCAGTGGATTTGCACTGATTTACATTGGCATAGCTTACAGTCCACAAGAAGAACCAAGTTTATTATATCCCTCAAAGTGAAAGATACATTCTCTGGAAAGCAGATACAAAAGCTACTGGTTACTTACTAGGACATGGTTATCACCACAGTCCTTCAGTCATTCATCCTCTGTCAAAGAGGGGGATTGATGTGGTTTGGAATGGCACCTATTAATTGTTTTCATTATCTTATTTTCCTTTTTTTTCTTTTCCCTAGCAGGCATTATTTAACCAGCAGTGCTGCTGGAGAAGGCTGGTACTCCAGTTTTGTACTATCAGTGAGTGAGTGTCTGGCTGATCAGAGAGAATAAATGCTGCTCTTGCAAAGGTCTGTCCAAATCTTTGCAAGAGGCACCCTTAATATCTGTGAGTGTCTTGGGGAAGCAGCTCAAGAAAGACAGATGCAGAGCTGGGCAATGCAGGTTATAGCCTCACTATTGCAAGGAGGAATCCAGTTAAGGAATTTGGCTAAAGCAATATGAGAATTACAGTGAATAAGAGGGATGAGAGCAGGAACAGTGTAATTTCACCTGGGCAAACTGAACAGCAAAGACATCAGCAAAGGCTGATGCTCTTCCAGTGCTGAAAACTGATATTATGGTGATTCAACTCAAGGGACAAGACATTTCTTCCCTGAAACCAAACAAAATGATTTAAACTTCTGTTTATTTTTTGTAGCCTCGCAATTTTTTCTCTATTTTCGGGAGCAGATGGAGTGCAACAGTGCTAGTAACAGTTCATGCATCTGACTGCTACTATGGGAAATAATAGTTGGAGGGAAAGGTGTTGAAGGACACAGGGAATTTGACAAACAGTTCCTTGGAAAGTGGCAAATAGCTCCAATAAATCCAATATAGCTAATTCATCCATCTAACTGTATGTGTACGTGCCATCCTGCCCAAGCACTTTGTCCTTAATTATGTGACTGTCTTTATCTTCAAATGAGAACCCAGTGCTTATCTCTCCCTCTGGATTAGGGAGGGCGGTTTGTGCTGACCACATACCGATCTCCTCACAAGGCGGCAACACACAGATCAGACACTTCACACCAGCATCCCTTCAACTTTCCACACCAGTTCCAGCCTGGCATCACTGGTCCTTCCAAAGCCTCCCTTCCCCAGGGCTCTGTGGGGAGGAAACATGGAGAAGGTGTCTGTTGACATCTGCTCAAGCAGAGAGTGATGGGTGAGAAGGACCAGCAAACAGCCTTGGGACATACTTGTTTTGCACAGGCATCAGGGTGGACTGGCCAAGACAGAGGGGTGCTGACCAAGCAAGGAGCAGCTGACAGAGTCAAGTTGCACAGATCATTGCAGGTCTTGTAACTCAACAGGGTGAATCTTAGTTTCTTCAATTAGGTTAGTACAAGAAAGCATGGGGAAGTAATCATCTGGTCTAGCAACTGCCTCACCAGAAGAAAATACAGTAGAAATTGCTGAAGTTCTAGCTCTACTTTAGAAAATTAGTTCATTAAGCCATCTGATTTCTCTTTGCAAGTTGGGGACATAAACTCACCAAGGACAACAAAATTTAGTAGATCTATTCCTTGTTTTTGGCTCATGCCGTTAAGCTTGAGTGCCACCCTTGTTGTTGCCAGTTGAGTTCTGGCAGATGGGTTACACTTGGAAACTGAGGTTTCCAGGACTAAGCAGCAGCTGATGGAGTAATACTGAGATTTGGAATCAGGCGCTAAATCTTTTGGAAGACATTGCCCTTAAAGATTGCCTATTTCTTTACTGGAGCAGTGTGAGAGGCTACAAACTTGATGCTGTTTCCTAGAGACCAGACACACAGCAGGTCCCCTGCCCGGCTGGCCAAATCCAAGCAGAAGGTGCTATAGGCTTGTTAAAGCTCAGTTAGATAACTTACCAGTCTCTTACGCAGCTGCTTCTCAGTTGTTCTTTCCAGTTGCCCTTTACTCAGCTAGAAGGAGTTGCATATAGCCCAGCAACACAGCTATTGAAAACAAACCTACTTGCTGGGTGTGCTCAGCAATGTCTTAGTCTATATTCTGTAATAAGACCATAAGAACCAGAGTGTACACTGTCATCCCAAGAGACACTGTTGAGAGAACATTAAGTATCCTAAAATAGGTATAGTTTTGCTAATTCTGGATAATCTAGATAGATTTTGGAAGACGTGGTACCATGAGTACCACACCTCTGTGGACAATTTAAAATATCAGCAGTGAAGTGTAGGAATTTATAGAGTTGTTCCAATATACCTGTGGCAAAAAGCTGCTGCATCTACAGCTTATGCATGTCAAGACCTCAACAAATCCTTCTCAAGGTCTTTGAGCAGTGTGGCACTCGAGCAGTGCCAGTGCTGCAGTACTCTCAGCTTTCCCTTCCTAACTAGTCTGCAGTGTCACTCAGCTGAAGCCGTGACATTTCTTTCCAATGGTGGCTTATACTTTCCATGAAAATGAAGCAAAAGGACAAGCAAGGAGGATTAGCACTTCCCAATACTGTGGTCTGAAACATGGGTGCAGCAGGTAATCTAGTGGGTCAAGCGCTTGCTTTATTTAGTCGTTTTTCTTCTCTCAAAGGAATTGTAAACGTGCTGCTGCAAACCCAGATATAAGTATGGGGAGGAGTGTTTGTGTGTTTTACATCACGAAGAGCCTCCTTGCTTGGGCAATCAGGAAAGGATGCCCATTGCCCTTCTTTGGACTAGAGCCATGGAGCTCAGAAGGGACTGAAATGCCCCCGTTACAAGGAAGGACAAGTAGCAGTTAAATAGCCTGCTCTGGGCTACCTCCAGTAGCCTGATGTACATGTAGAGTTCAGACAGCAACTGTTTGACAGTGTGTGTTTGTCATGCTTACGGTGTAATTTCCAGGTACTGTTCACTTCCCACATATCCCTGTGTCCTACCCCTCTGATCTGGTACTCTTTACCTCTGGCTGCAGGAGATGTTCAACCTGTGTTAGGGATTAGCGACAACTTCAGTTCCCAGAATCCAGTCAAGACCTTGTCTCAAGGAACAGTCATGCATTGTGGATTTAGTCAGAGTTTCTCAGTCTGCCAATGAGCAGCGGGCCTATTCCGACAAGCCATTGTAAATAACCATTTTATATTTATGACCATAAATAACCATCCACAGTGGATGCTCCATCCTTTCTCCATTGTTTCCATACAGAGCCAGGGACAGTTGTAGACAGTGGCTGATCTGAATCACTGCAACTAAGACATCAGAAGAAACACTGTCTCAATCTGAATAGGCTCAAGCTAATCAATTAATATAAATTAATTTAAGCAGATAATTAAAACAAATATTGCGAAAGTAATAGGAACTGCATATCTGAGTCCAGTTAACAGCTTTGAAATGCTTTTGAAAGTCTGAGTCATGCACAGGGTGCAGATACTAGAGATATTGTAGTTAGCAATACATGCTAACTGTCTCTGACAGCTTGTCAGTGGGCAGCTACTGAGAGGTCTTTCTGCATGCGCCCTGCTGAGACTTGCTTGCCTCTCTGCTCGGTTCTGGGTAAGCTCAGACACCTCTTCCTGCCCCGGCTGGGAATCACTCCTCTACAGAGCATCTGCTTGTCTGTGGAAGCACGTTGTCACGTGCTGTCACTTCTACAGGCCTTCCCTTCCCAACATGCCACTGGAGTTAAGGCTTGAATGCTCCTCAGCATGTGGTCTTCTCAAGCAAATCTGCTGGTGAGCTCTGTAGGGAGGGGACACACATGTGGGGATGCTAAAGTGACAGAGAAGGAGGAAACCATTTCTTGCACCACTGTCATTTCAACTTTGAAAACTTCTTCTGAGTCTTAGTCTCTGGGGAACGAAGCCAATTAAACTGCAATCTGACAAGCCTACAAGGCATCCCCTCCTTTCAATGGAAGTCCTTTCCTGAGTGACATGAGCTGAGTGGGGGAAGACTAAAGAGACAGCAGCAGCAAGTTTTTTCTAGCTGAATAACTGCAGTGTTTCTTATTCTGGTCAATGCGAGGTGATAATTTTTTTCAGAAGCAAATACACTGAAACTAGAGAAGACTCTGATTTCTACTTTTGCAATCAGATGTGGCAATGCCTCTAAACCCTTTTTTTTCCCCTGATTACCTAAAAGACACTGTAGCAGAATTCAGAAAGATGCAGTCAGTCTGCTTGGAAAAAGAAAAACAGGTATAGTTGACACTCCCAGTGTGATGTTCCTTAAGAGTACACCTCTCCAATCAGCTAACACTTGCCCAAGCACTTGCAAACACAGAAAAGACCCTGCTGATGAAAATAACTGCTTCTTTCTTTCATTGTTGCATAAAAAATATATCTGCAGGTATATTTTCTGCCCGGGAAGCCAGAAAGACTACTACAGGCTACCCCTGTGATATACAGGCTACCCTGTACAGGCCCTTTTATTTCACCTACTGAACTCTTGAACCTTTGTAGTTGCAGCTATTCATACCCATACCAGCACAGGACTAGGCTTTGTCTTCCACTTTTTGATCTGCAGACCACGACAGGCTGAGAATCAGCCTCTTCCCTGGTCCCCATGGTTAAACAAACCAACCTGAACATGGCTGGAGTCCTTGCCGAGCTGTAGGTTTTGGTATGTGTTTTGTCTCAAGATACAGGACACCTTTTGGTACTTGGTATCTTCCCCAGCATGAGGAATCAACAAGTCATCTTTCAACCTTCCATCTTTGTTAAAATAACCTGTGTGAGCTATGTTTCTTAGTATAAGTGCTAGATTAGTATAGATTGTGGCTCTTTTCTGCCACTCTCCATTTTCTTCAAAAGGTGTTTTCAAAATAAGATCAACAAGATGGTATGTGATACACAAAGGACCGTCAGTCAATATCTCCCACCTTCCTATTTATGTGCACCAATCCTCCACTTACACCTTAAAAAATTCTGCTAGCAAAGTTTTATCACATCACTACATTAAAAATGCTTGTTCCGTTGCTGGCTCAGTAGAGGCCCAAGAACCCAGGGGATTCGGTGTCTACCAACTGTAGCCCAGGAATGGGTGCGTCTTGCTCCCCACCACGGCCCATTACAAACTGTTGTGCCGTCACATTATGTCAGCAGAGAAATTACACTCAGTTTCAGACCGCTGATGGAAACATGGAGTGGTGTTGGCCTCATATCAACACATGCAAACCTCACTAGAAAAAAAAAAAGCACTGGGTGACGATTCCCCACTGACAGGTAGTTTTGGAGCTACCTGTTAGGTGGTCAGTAAGCCACCTAACAGGTGCTTTGGTGATACTGCAAACTGGTCATTTCTTTGTGCTGCTCACTACCACTCCCTGTGATTTCTGTAGGATCTCAGGAAATCAATGAGGTGGGGTCATCTTGGTGGGAATAGAAATTATTCTATTCTATTCTAGAAAGATGGGTGGTGGTGGGAGCCGGGGGAGGACTACAAACTAATTTCTGGTTCAGCATGGAAATGTCTGCTTGTCCCCAGACACTGACCACCCTACCCTCATATGGGGCTTCCTTTGCCAGTCCCGTCTCTGCCCAGCCATCTTCTCTGGCCACCCCAAAACTCCTTTCTCCCAAAGGCCTGGCAGATTGCACTTTCCTTCTCTCCCCAGACCAGAGTTAGAAAAAAACTCCCTTTACTCCCCATTTTGAGAGCTGCTGCACTGGGTGGTCACCATGCTAAACCCACAGACTGTGAAATGGCTTTGAGTATGCTCTGCCAGCTCAGTTGCCACTGGGCTGTAGCGTGGCAGTGGCTAACTTCCAGTAGCCTGAAACAACGTACGTACAGGGTCTTGACCTGTAATTCCAAGCGGTGAACAAAATCTCTCACTGAGGACCAGAGCTGAGTGGGTACTGAACCGAGCTACCCACAGGTCAGCAGGCAAAGACATACTTGGTGTGAGTCTTTCTGAGTCAAACCATGCTTGTGATTAGCTATGGTGTACACCCACACACAGTGATTGAAGAACTTACTTTCTGCATCTCTTGGCCTATCAAACCCATAAACTGTATCAGACTCCAGCCTCACCTTCCAGAGCTCCTGAGTTTAGCTCAATTCTTGCATTACCACCTCATTTTCTTGCCTTCTCCCTATTGATGAGAGCAGTCACATTTGTCTGATTCTTCAGCCAGCACCTTTGACTTTCTCTATTGCAAACATCACTTTTTCTGACTACCTCCCAGCTTCATCCTTGTGCAGTAAATGCCCTCGGTAATAAGTCAGTGCTGCTCTGGGAGATGAGTGGTGCGTATGGAGTTGCCTGCGCTGATGTATTCTGCTGGTTTGCTCTCTTGGCACCTCCTTTCTCATTCATTTGTCCTGGCCACCTATCATAACTTGTTTTTTCACCTCTACACCCTTTGGAGATGGCTCTGCTGCCAAACAAGTACAGGATCATCTGTGTTGATGATCCAGCCTCTGGGTAAAACCATAACACAAAGCTTATTTAACAGGAGTAACATCTCAGAGCGCACTGTTTATCCATGGCGCCTTTTCCCAAATTTCCCTAATGAAGGAGCTGATATTGCATTGACAACTGTTTGCTGAAGAAGATGAGTTTCACCCTCACACTGGTAAATCTTAAACAAAGGAGTAATTCAAATGGCCTACAGTCAGCCTGCTGCCAAATCAAGGGCTTTATTCTGAATTAAGATCAAATTCCTCATGGTGCCAACACAATGAAAGGCACTCAGTTTGTTAACACAAAAAGAATCTTTCCTACTTCAGTACATCGTTATCCTGGGAAGGGAATTCAGGCAGTCTGCTCTATTATGTTTGATGTCTGATATTAAACTCATCAGACCCAGTTGTAAACTCAGACACATTTAGCAATACTCTGATAGGAAAGAAAGCCTGACATTGTGAAATCTCTTGCCTAACATTTGATTTGCTGGGTAGGATGTGGAAGATCACCTTCTCTCCAGTGCTCCCCAGTGCCCTGCTCTGGCTGAAATCAGATTACTTAAGGGATGGGCCCTAAGGACAACAGCTATCGGAAACGCGAGGTCGGTTGTGCCAGGCCTATCTGCGTTTACAAAGGCTGGTAGGTTTATGGTGTTATTGGTACTCAAAAGACTCAAAATGTTTTCTTTGAAAGAGAACTTAGAAATTTATGAATACCCACAGGGATAGTAGGACTCTCTTCTCTCAGAAATGTGTCTCTTTTTCAGGGCTTTCTACCTGCTGAGAGGAGGTATTTGTCTTCATTTACCAGGCTGGGTTTGAGGTCTACAACTCTCTTCAAGGCATTCTGCCTCTTCCCCGCTTTATCTACTGATGCATCTCTCTTCATGCATCCCATTCCCAGAAAGAGTTTCCTCATACATCTTCATCCACATCATTCTTGAAAACATAACCATGTACTGAGTCTGGGGGCGGGGGCTGCATGGCCTAAGTGGAGTGAAATATTCCTTCCCACATGACCCACAGCAGACAGAAAGGTGGCACGACCAGTGGCAGTGACCAAGAAGTCACTGGTCTGCCTGGACAGCCAGCAACTTCTGCAGTGCTTATGCAAGGAAAGAAAAGTGGAAAGTCACAAATCCAAGAGCAAGAGCTCTTTTAGAGATTAAATGCCTAAAGCTCACTTTACCACCAAATGAGTTTTTTGTCTTGCTTCCACAATGAGTATTGAGGCTGGAGCATTTTAATGGGTGTTTAAAGGCTAAACTGGGGGGCAATGGCACACAGCATTTGAGCGCACGGTGTACTGCTTTCAGGGCTCTGTACCTGCGGGCTAATCAATGCAAGTCCAGTTCCAGCTGGGAGCACACATCTACCCAGCAGGACTGCTGTACTGGGTCCTGAAACAGAAGCCAGGATACAGGCAAATCTGCTGCCAACATGCAGAGCATAATTGGAAACCCTCAGCCTCGCTGCTTGCTCATTAATAAGAACAGATTCATAATGTACCCGGCTCCTTCCGCCTGCTCCTAATCTGTAATTAGCAACTTGTGCATAGGTAGTGGCACCAGTAAATTGCCCCCAGTCTTCAGTGACAGTAACTCCTATCTTTGAGAAGGATATGACAAAGGCACAAGGAATAGGGATAAATGGCTGCAATAACGTAGAAAGCCATTAGCACTAAACAGCGACAATAACCCTTCGCATCTCAGTACTAGCTCTGCCTTCATTTGTATGAGTCTCTGTTGCCTTGTTGGAATTACGGACAGATGTTAGCAGCTGGGAAAGGCAGGTACCACACAGCAGTCAAGCAGGCTCCTTTTACATAGGTAGCACCAGCGCTGAGGTTTTACCCTTTGGGTCCTCTGAAAAAAGCCTGAAAACTGCTGGGCTGGCCCTGGACCAGGGCGCTGGGCTGCACAGACCCATTCCACCTGGCTCGGGGCTGCCAGGTAGCCGTTCACCCCATCCTCACCATCTGCACCAGCTGCTCAAGTCCCCTGCTCTGCGAACCAACGAAATCACACCAGCTGTGCCCTTGGGAGCACACTTCCCTTCATCATCTCCTTGCACTGACTCTGCAACGAGACCTCCCAGCAGAGACAGGATCATGTTCTACCTTAGGGGTGCTGCCAGTGGTAGCATTGCCCATGTGAGGTCCCACATTCATATCATCATAACACCTGCAGTTCTCACAGGTGGAGATGGGACCAAGAATCTTCTTTTGGCCTAAGATCCTGTTATTACTTATCCCTGCCAGGTCCTGCCACCATGGACCTGAGACATGGTCCACACGAGGATGTTTGTGGCTCTTCCAGTTAGTGACTGCATGGGTAATAATTTCTCCCCGCTCTTGGGGAGCTTTAAATTGGTGCTCTACAGTAGAGAAATAGAAATGTTCATAGGTGTTAGAATGCCACTCATTATAATTCATGGGAATTGTCATTAAATCAACACATCTTCAGGTTCTGCAAATCCCTGAATCTGTTGCTGCAAAAAAAATCAAATCTGTCTAGTCTTTTTGATTGCAAATGAATATATTGAAAGTGTGCCTCGCTCTCTTTGAGAAATCAAAGCCTGTTTGATTGAAGCTCATTTTCACACAATCAGCTGATGCAGTTCACACTTCAGACAAATTCTTTTTACTTTTCTAGAAAAAATACATAAATCCTGAAAAAAAGTGTCTTTCTCCAAAGTCATCTGTCCAGGCTTTTAGTCTCTTACATTTTTTGCTGACAAATTTTTGATTAATAAGATGAAAAATTGCATATTTTCTCAGATGACAGTAACAAGATGACCTTTCTCCTGTCTATTCTGACTATAAATGCAGTAATAGAAAAAGTGTTTTGATGGCAAAGAATTAGATTCAGGTGCTCATAATACTAAAATACTGTAGATTTATTTTGTAAGAATAATGCCTAAATCATGCTTCCCTTATTTCTTATAACCTTCCAGATATTTCATTACGTGTCAAGAATTCTGAAAACCTGTTCCTTCATTTGGTAGGTGAAAACCATGTCCTTTTTCTGACTTGTCTCTCTGATGTTTTGCTTTACAGAGCCTCTTTAGCTGGAATGGTATTTTTGTCTTGCTGGGAAGTATTGCTTGATGCTCACCTTTCATCCCTAAGAAGAATTCTTGACTGTAATTATTTCAAAAGTTCAAAACTAATTTGAAATGTAGGGAACACTTGGAAAATGTAAAGGAAAAGCTCAGGAGGAAAGGAAAGGAAAGGAAAGGAAAG
>NW_010557015.1:0-573 GCF_000687285.1 Phaethon lepturus | reverse complement strand
CATATCCGCAGCACCCTCACCCGCATCAGCGGGATGGCAATCGGGAGGACAATGTCACTGCATTAAAACGACCGATTGTGCGCTTTCAGTCCAGCAGCTAGAAGCGATGGCCGTAGTACTAGGGTGTGGACTGTTCCCAATGGAACACCTCAACATAGTGACCGATTCGATGTTCGTGGCTAAGCTTTGCTTAGCCATGTCGGGGCCCGGCGTGTCAACATCCACAACAGCTCTCATGCTGGAAGAAGCATTTTTTTCCAGAAAGGGCACCATATCGGTCATCCACGTCAACAGCCACGACCCAATCAAACCGGCAACGACAAAGCAGACGCCGCTGCAAAAGGGGTGTGGACGCTAAGAAACACCCGCCAGCTACACGAGTCTCTCCACATCGGAGCTAAAGCGCTAGCAAAGAAATGCGGGATCTCGGTCACTGGCGCGAAACACATAGTAGCCACGTGTCCCCATTGCCAGAAAGCACCACTGTGGTCCAGTGGAGTCAACCCCAGAGGCCTTAAGGCCTCCAAAGTATGGCAGATGGATTTTACGCTCTGTCAGTTGCTGGTAAAACCA
>NW_010557014.1:34008-58716 GCF_000687285.1 Phaethon lepturus | reverse complement strand
TTTTTAATATATAGATATACTATAAATATAGTATTGAGAAACCTACAAGCCACAAACTCAGCTTTTGATTGCAACTCAGCCACGCTTTCACTTACAGAGAGAAGCCTCCATAGCAAAGTGATTTAGCTCCACTCTAGGGGTGGCACGGTGCGAACGCCGTAACAGCAAGATCGTCAGTCGATTATGAGTGCTTAAAAGGCCTCAAACATTCTGCTGCTCTCTACTGTTTTGCTTTGTAGATTTGATATTTTATGCCATTTGCATGTGAAAGAAATCACCATATCTTCCCATGTACTGTGAAGCACGTGGGGACATCCAAGTGGATGTGTGTAGGAGGGGGCTATTGAAGACAGCGGCAAGCACTAAAATGCGTTAGATTTGAAAGCACTTAGAGCTTGTAATATTGGGGATTTTTGGAGATGAGAAAAACATTAACTGTCACTTGCACAAACTTCAGTTTGCTGGAGCAAACTGCTTTAACTGCCTGGGCTCCAGGGATCCTTCAGTGGGGGAGCCACTCAAAGTGAAATGCTGAGGTTCGTGAGACAGACTGAGAGAGCCCAGTACCATTTTCACATGGAAAAGACAAAATAGCAAAGCTGATGACTTACCCCAGTTTTGGTAGCTGGTTGCTGTCAGAAGAGGAACACAATGGAGAGAGAAAAAAAAAAAAAAGAGAGATAATGTAAGTACTACCACGAAGGGCATCACAAAAGGTAAAGGTTGGCCAGGTTAGATGTCTAGTTGGCACCAACACACCAGCAGGACTTTTTGAAGCCTTCCTTCAAAAACACTGTTAATTTGTCTTCGCTATACATCACAAACAGCCACGCGCTGTTCCCACCCAGCTTGTTGTTTTAACCCCCGCTCCGAACGTCTACCTGGTTTTGCTCTGGAGATGTTCCACAATCAACCTAAAGGCTAACTAACTGGGCAGAGGAAAGAGACTGGTGCCAGGTGGTAAGAATAACAGGATGGAAATGCAAACAGACAAGTTTTAGAAAATTAGGACATGCTGCACCTAAACTCTTCGGATTATTGGGAAAAAAAAGGGATGATGATAACGAAGATAAAGTGCAACTTGATCTGATGAATTACACGGAATATCTTCCAGCTGCAATACCTGTTATTTGCACAGTTGTTGCACGAGCACACCAGGTTTCAGATGCTGTTATGAGCACCGACCTCATTGCACGCAGAAAACTGGCTCTGGACCACTCAAGCGTTTGCTGAGAGAGCCTTGCAGGCCTCAGATGAACGTGGGTTAGATTTTGGTGAGGTGAGTTATGCGTACAGAATCCAAACCTGGCTGAAATTTTGGCCTTGTAAATACAGTTCATAGGAATCAATTAATTCACCACAAAAGAGAGTTGAGCCTTCAAGTGCAATGAAGCTCCTAGTGAATAATCTCATAGCAACGCAAGATAAAAAGCAGCATGAATATAGTATTCACTGTAACCTTGGAGAGCACTTATAAGTTGAACAGCACTTATTCAAAGAGAAATACAGAACAGCTGATTGAAAGAAATCTTTTGCCAAAACATTCCTTTTTTGTGGACAAAAAAAGCTTTCAACAAAACAGACATTTTGATGAGAAATTATAAACCTAGTCCTTTTGAAGACTATTTTCCATGTGGGGAAAAAAAAAAATCAATCTTTACAGTCACCTCATCTTTTGACCAGCTTTAACGTGATCAGAAGCATATATAACACACATGAAAACAAAAACTACTAGAAGAAGGTAGCAGCAACAAGCAGCTGTTCAGAAACAGGAGTGGTTTTGCTGCTCCATCTGGAGCGTGGCAAGTTCAGGTGAGCATTGCCTTTCCACCTTCAGAACAGCATGCTCCCAGTAATGCCATATAGAAGCATCAATGTCTTTTCCCAATGGTTTCTTTTCTTAACCATGCCTGTTGAGGTCTAGCAGATGATCGGGCTTTCAGGATGCAGACTTGTGAGGTTTAGTTGTACACAACAGAAAATCCTTGTGAGTCTGAAGTGAAACAGCCGCCAGCAGACTTACGTTCTTTTTGCCAGGTTCACCCAGGGCTGCCACTGTGGCAAAGTACTGGATGACGCGTTTCGTGTTGACAGTCTTGCCAGCACCGGATTCTCCGCTAAAGGAAGGAGGAAGATAACATAGGCATTGCCCAAACAGCTGTAACTCATCCTTTCACCCTCCCATTCTGCCAGCTTTTCCCCGCACACAGGCTGTTCTCAGCATCTCTGACTCTGGTTTCTGCAGCCTGTTCTTCGGCCATTTCAGTGGAAATAACATTAAATTGACCGAATGAAGAGGTGAATGCCTACCATAGCAGCAACTAATTCTTTATGTGACTAGGCTCAGAAATCTAGTACAAACCCATGCTACACTGAGCTTCCTTTAAGGACGCGAAGTTTTATTACAAACACCCAGACTGAGGATCTGAGGTATATCTATGTACAGCTAATGAGTTAGAAAATGTACAGAAAAGCTGCAGTAATTTGCCGTCGTTATCCAGGAGCACATGTGAACTGTGTAGAGAGACACCCAACTCTCCATCTTTCATGCTTGCCAGTAAATGACGTGCCTCTGCTTTTCTGCCTTGGTCATCTCCCTCCCTTTAGATGTGTCTACACAACATTCTTAAATATAATTTGCAGCAAGAGCAACCATATTGAAAAGAAGGAGTCTTCCATGTCTGAAGAGGGCAGCCGCAGCAAGGCTAACCCTGGAAGAAGCTTCTTTAACTGCCTGCTGAGTTGTTTTCATGCCTACTTGGAATGGATACCAGATAGGGATCAGAAATGGGCCAGCCTTAGCTCCTCCTTCCCCATCGGGCTGAAGACAGCCGTCAGATGGCCAAATTGCCAGTTACTTGGCTTGGATCAAGTTCCAGGCAATTTAAGCTGAGCTTTCAAGGGTCAACTTGTATTTCAGTAGTATTTTTTTCTTCTAGGTTATTCACAGCAACAGAGTCTCAAATCAGTTAAAAAAGAAGCACTTACGTGATCAGCATAGACTGATTCTCCCGATCTGTGGAGGAGGGGGGAAAAAAAAAGGGATAAACTTAATAGGCTGTACAAATTGCTTGTTATAATTGCAAATGAGTGCCAACTATTCCAGAATCAGTCCTGCAAGGACAGGAGAGAATCACATGAAGCAAAGATGGAAAGATAAAAGCTAGTATCATCTAGTCCCACCTCCGGCAGTGCAAGTTCTATCCCTGCCCTGAGTCCTCCTCTTGTGTTTTGTTCACGTAGGTGTTAAAGACCTGTCAGTCTTGCAGGTTCCCCATGTGTCTGGGAAACTATAATAAAGAAAGTAATTTCCCATTATTAAAATGTTTCTTTTCTTACTCCTGAGTACCTCTTTGCTCACATCTGACCCTTCTGCTCCTGCAGTACTAGACTAACCCAAGTAATTTTGCTGTTTGTTCACAGGCAGTTCCTTACTACACATACGTACTCTTCTTCTGTTGGCCATGCTGCTGGAATCGAGTTTTATACTGTCCCTGCTATTAATGGCCTGACCAGAAATAACCATTTATTAGAACACTTTGCAACCTTAATAAATTATTAACCAAGTTCAGCAAATGCTAAATCATAGCAGCTTCCCAAGCCACCGAGCCTAAATTTCTCCTTTCTTTTTTAACTCCAGTCATCACGACAGGCTGCATATTGGGCAGCCTGGCCATATTTCACCCTTCTCTGATAAAAGAGCATCTCTGTGCAGCTCCTCACCCCCACCCAGTGCTTTCTGCCCCTCGCAGCTGTGGCACTTCCCATTTTATCAAAAGCAGGTGACAGCAGCATGTGTTCCCTCCAAATCTCTTTGGGATTTACCGGGCTGCCTCACAGGAGCTGGTGTGAGCACATCACTGCTGCCCTCTGCTGATAAGCTCTTTTTTTTCCCGATAACTTGAGGGTCCGGGTGAGAAAATTTCACAGGAAAATCTGGAGTTTGTGGCTGCAGGGATGGTGCCCAGACCCACGGCAGGCAGTGCAGACCTGACCCGACGCATGAACATCGTTCCTGCGAGCAATGTGCACATGGCACCCTGGATAGCTGTCCTTCAGTAATCTTTGAATGCATACATCTTATAAGTGTTAGAGTACCGAGCATAAACTGACAGTTTATTTTTGAGGCTGGGAAAATACTTACAGACCTTTGGGGCATGGCCCCGTTTCTGTTATAAACTGATGGATTTCCCTCAGTTCAGACAGCTACATTTGTGCACCTTATAGGTAATTCATGTACAGAGCTTACTCTTACCAGAAGTACCACAGGGACAGTCAGGGGAGGTAAAAAAAAAAATAAATTAAAATTAAAATTGATGCAGACTGCCAAGCCCCTGTTGCTTGTAGAGTATTTGCACATTTGTTGCACACTGCAAAAAGTAGTGCAAACTTCCATCCGGCAGCAGTCACGTCAGCTAAATGAAGCAAAAGCAAATCTGAAA
Organism: Phaethon lepturus; assembly: GCF_000687285.1. NCBI lineage: Eukaryota > Metazoa > Chordata > Aves > Phaethontiformes > Phaethontidae > Phaethon > Phaethon lepturus. The sequence continues at coordinate 54,274 of NW_010557014.1, read as the reverse complement.
GCAGACAGCACCACTTACTACGCAGCATGTCGTGGTACGCGTTATCAGCGATGGAGAAGATGTGGGGAGGAGCCTCCGAGCGCCTCTTGCCTTTGTATGCAGCAACCACCTCTGACTTGTAGACGGGCAACCACTTGTAGGGATTTATAGTCACACAGAATAAGCCTGAATAGGTCTAGAGAGGAACACAAAACAAGAGTGAAAAAAACAGCCCAGGGCATATGAAAAAAAAAAAAAAAAAAAAAATCTTTGTTAACCAAGCAGGAACTGGTGTTGCCAGCTTCTGATTTGAGTTTGAATTCTTACTTGGATTTCAACCTTTGATCTGAATTTCCAAAGCTACTGGTCTGCTAAACAACTTCCTATTGGCAATCGATAACAAAACTACAGATATTAAAGAGTTCTCCAAAGGGCAAAAAGTATTTTCAAGATGACAACCAGAAACAGCCCCCTCAGCAGAACAAAGGAGCAACAAATAGACCTACGTATGATCTTCTGCCTTTCTACCCAGCAAGAGTTGTTTCTTCTTGAAAGCAGTCCTTACAAAGGAAAGAAAAGTTATAGCTTTCCCATTCAAACTCCATTCTTCGGAGGAGAACCCTGGGAGAAACAATCTCCCGTTACTGATGTGAGCACCTTGGCGCAATTTCTGGTGGGTGTTCAAAGAGAAAACGACTTCATAGCATTATGCCCCAAAGTTGCGGAGCTTTTTCCAGCTTTTGGAGAAACGCAGTTGGCAAAAATCTGGCTTTGTAGTAGCTCTTTCGGCTACCTACATCAGTTGGCTGGGGCCTGGTGGTTCTGAGGAAGAATGAGTTTCCAGCCGTAACCCTGGGGAATCGGTGTTAGCTGGTAACTTTTTCAGGTACTTAGTGCAGGTTGAAGCAGAAATCTTCAGAGGAACCCAGCACTTAGTGCACGTGGTGCTTGTGCCCACTAGATCAATGAGCTCAATTACATTCTAAAAGTTTCAGGTGAAATCCAGGTGCCTTCCCATAAAAATGGCATTAGGACCTGCTCCAGAATGGCCTTGGCATGAATCTTCAGTCCTATTTCTACGAGTACAAAACACTCCAACCAGTAAATGGATTAAGCAAGATGACAAATTTAATTTCCTACCTATACTGATCTGCAAGCAAACCTATGCTTTATGCCATTCATGTCCATACAGGGGTTATTAGAGAAATGCAGAAAATATTGAACAATTGGAATTTAAATGGGAAAAAGTTGGATTTGCTCCTCTGATGAACACCAAGAAAACAGAATAGGGATTGGCTAGAAAATCTATAGATTTCCCTGACTGATTTCAGGCACAATTGAATGCAGCAAACTGAGAGCAAAAGTTTGGCCTTATAAAATTGCACGCTGATGAAGCTTGTTCTGGTGTTGACAGAAATTATGTTAATGATGTCATAGGGAAGATACAAAGCAAGGGAAAAGGCCACAGTGAAACATGACAGATGTCAGCACTGAAAATGAAGGAAATAAAATTGCTGAACTAAAGATAGAAAGGCTCATACTTAAAAGAAGTTATATGTGTGCTCTAAGCTTCAGGCATTGCTTCTTAACAAGGAAATCTCCATGGCTAGTATGGACATGGATTAGTATTATTAATGGATTAATATCAGGAGAGGAAAATTAATTGACATGGATTAATATTAGGAGAGGAAAAATAAACTAGGTCTCCCTAACACCTTGATTGCTGAAAATATGATGAAAAAAAAAAAAAAAACCATGACACCCCTTTCCTAGGCAAGCGAGCAAAACCGAAGAACTAGACACCACCTTATTCGTTCAGTTTTGTTTGTCCAAGCAACCGGTTTCCTGAAAAGATGGGCAGGACCCTTGGTTTTGTGACATATCAAAGTTGTCAATTGAATAGCAGCATTCAAACATCACAGCACTGGAAATGGAGATTTCTAAATATACAGAGTAATGACCCTTACATAGATCATCCAGTTGCTGTAGCGCTTTCTCAGATTGTACAACACAGACGCCTCGTTCAGATGGGTCAGCATAGCCATGTCCTCGATCATGTCAAATTTGGGAGGGTTCATTGACTGCACGTCATCTTCTTTTATAGTCATGGTCTGCAAAGAGAGGTAAGTACAGCACCACTGGAAAACACTGGGATTTTCTGTTGCTTCCCACACCTTATAGGAGAACATTTTTTTTTTCTCCCCTGTGGAGGGAAGCCCTTCAGCTCAAACCCAGCCTATGTACACAGCATCGTTTGTTTTCACAGACATCAGAAGAAGGGGGAAGGACAAGATGATCAAAGTAAGGAGCATGGTGGTATGGCTGCGAAAGGAGCCCCGGGGTTTAGCTGCAGCACAGGGTTTTGCCTCTGGGGCCCAAACCAGAACTGACTGCTGTGCCGTGGCTGGACTTCTCTTACACACCACCACATTGCCAGTTTTCCTTTGGTGGTTTTTCGTGGGGCTTCCCATTCACGGCCCATTTCATGGACCAAGCACCTGAGCTTAATCCGGGCCAGGTACTTTCTGGAGCTTTCTGCTCCAGCCTCGTTAGTCACAGGTCATCCAAAACCCGGTTTCATACCCTTCCATCTGTCGTCTGCACAGTCACTTTGCCACCGCTGGTTTCTGTAATTTCAGCTTCAACGTAAGCTTTCTTTTCATCAGGAACCCAACATTTCTTCTTCCCTGTGAAATTAAGGAGACCGAGGGTTCACAGCCTTGCGTCAAACTACACCGTGCCTAGCTAAGGGAGATTGCTGGGTTGCTTTTTCCGAACAAGTGACACAAAACCTCTGTGACCGCAGCAGATCGGCAGTGCTGGGGAGCTGCCTGCCAAAGCAGAAGGCATAGGGCTCCCAAATGTTGTCTCCCCTTTGAAACTAACCACTTGGCTTCCTCTAGATCCTTCCAGCACAAGGTGTCAAAGTATTTCACAGATGCTGGCTAAGCCTCAGCCACCACGGGAAATCCATAATCATTATCACCAGTGTGCAGATGGAGGAACTGAGATCCAAGCCCATATTAAGGTGTTTTCTAAAAAGTCACACAGGAAATTGTGATCTGAGCGAGGAATTCAGCCCATGTTATTTGCCTGCCAGGTATCAGATTTAACCTTATTCCTGCACATTCTTCTGAGGTTTGTCTTGAAAAACAGAAATATTAATAACTCGCGTTGAGTTATGTGTGTGGCTTTTTAGAGTTTGGAGTAGTTGCACTAGACTTCAGGTCTTTAGTTACAGCAACTATTCTGAACAGCGAAAATGCTGTGGTTATTGGTGTATTTATACTTACTACGACACCTCAGGGCTCATATAAATCCATTTAATGAAAAACAAATTATGGGAAACTAAAAGCTAACATCACAGCGTCATACAGCCTGCAAATCGAACAGAGGTACAGGTACAATATAAGGAGACATCTCGTCAGGCGCAGAATCTCTCTCACTACAGGAACATCAGTGTGTGGTGTTTTTCTTTCAAACGGACAAAGCAGCGATCCCCCCTTTAGCAAAACGGTACAGAGACGCCTTGCTTTTAAGTCCAGTTAATTACTTACTTACCATAAATTGGTAGATTATTTCTAGTTAGTATTACCTGGGGTTTTTTTAGTAGCTTTGCAGAATAAGGAAACCAGAGCTTGGTTGAACCAGCTACCACAAATAGCAGCAGCAGCCGCGGAGGCTTTGCATCCTGCTTTGCTCTGCATTCCCACAGCCGCACTGGGGTATAACCTCATCCCTCTTAACCGGCCACTGGCAGCAGAAGGGGTGCTGCAACTCACCATCGAAGGCGACGGTCTGCGCCATCATCAGCTCCTTCTCGCTCTTTCGGAGGAAGGGAGCAGCCTCCCCGAATTCCGACATGTCCATCATCTTGGCAAGGGTTCAGTGTGGCACAGCTCAAAGAGGAAAAAGAAAGGGACCTGGTCTACGAAAGAAAGGGAAGGGGGAAAATCTGTTTCATGTAGGATCTGAGGCAGTACAAAGCGCTCAGCACAGTGTGGCAGGTGGCTGATCAAAGCGATGATTAACTTGAAACGCAAATACCTAACACAGGTTTGGGGCTATACTGCACCCTTAGTTAAACCCTTCCCGGCTCAGCTTATTTAACGCCAGCCAGAGCCTGTGTGGTTCAAAACCTCGGCATGGGTCACAGTTATCTCCACAGGAGAATTTAATCCCTTCTTTGTGGCGCGAATGGTGCTGAAGAGCAGGAGATAAAGCAGACCACTTGAAGCTGTGATTTCAAAAACCAGTTAGCAGGGGGGCCTTTCAGACTTGCCTGGAGCAGACCCTGCGGCTCTCCCGCACGTCTCCCTGGGGCCATGCCACTCAGCCACTTCAAGCATCGTCTAGGGCAGGCATTTTCTGGGAATCGTGGAGCGAGGCTTCACTGCCGCCGACCGGGAACGTGCGTCACCCCCTTGGTGTGGCTCCAGGGGTGTTTGCCCACGCTCGTGCTGGGGAAAGCCGGCCCTGGAGCGGGAAACGGCTCTGCTACCCGCAGCACATTCCTCTGATGGCACAAATTCGCATGATAGAAAAACCGGGACTAACGAACGTGGCTCAGGAAGGCCCTGTGCTGGTGCAGCTTCCCAAGTTGCTGGTACCTCCAAATTCACCAGCGTGGGTAACCCCCTGCAGCAAGGCACGGCAGAGGGCGAGGGTATCTGCAGCATTGGTGCAAGGGCTTGATAGGTTTTTTAGATTCATTTGCGGTTATTAGTCCAGCTTAATGCCTACACTTGTTTCCTCAAATGACAAGGCCACGGTGTTTGGGAGCCTTTTATCATGAAAGGGAGGGCAGGGGACATGGGTGTAAGTGAGACCCATTTGCTGGGTTTGTACTGCCAAGGAATTAATTTGATTGTTATGTACTCTCTGAAGTGATCGTACAGATATGGTTGTTTTGGTTTTTTTAAACACACACGCAAACGTATAAAAATGCTTACACACACTGACATACACACACCTGCACGCAATTTAAGAATTTCAGATTTTTTTTCTTTAAAGTCAAGACACTAGCTGATTACTATTTGAAGCTGTACAAGTGGCCCTCAGATATTACCTCTTCCCTTTATTTTATTTACTGTGCAATATCCAGAGCAGCTGGACAAATTTTCTAGAGCCCTATCAAGACTGACACTGTAGTCTTTCAAAATTTAATTCAATTTCTTTCTAACAAAATCCTGGTAGGGACAAAAACTCTTCATCAATCAAGGCAGGTAGTTTTTTACAACACATTCCTCCTGGGGAATGTAAAGCCCCAAGACAGCAGAGCTGCCAGTAGTTTTACATTCAGCTCTCTCCCACTGCTGCAGTACAAGCTTGAGACCTTCTGTCTTGTTGCTGTGGAGCAAAAAATTTCTTCCTCAGAACTAGCCTTAGCTTTTTTCCTTTTTAAAGATTAAGGGCCTACATAAGCACAAGTATCAGCAATTATTTTAACATCATCTGAGCTGACCAAAATTCCCAACCGGAGACACAAGTCAAAACAAGCATGGCAAAGTCTCTCTCCCGTGGAGAGTGTGTCTTAGCTCTGGTGGAGCAATGAAATTACATCAGTTCACCCCTTTAAAGAGAACAGCATTAGAGCATGTAAGTGTCATTTCACATTAAACGTGCAAATGCCACAGGAGCCACTCCAGTGTTAATGGCTAGGACTCAGGACAGATTCTCACAAGTCCTAATATACACTAAAGCACTCTAAACCACCTCTGTGCAACCTAGCTCCATTTGCAGACCTCTTAGGGAGAGCTACTCAGCTGTCACCTTCTTATCTCATTTTGGGGTTTTTTCCATACATATTCAAGGCGAACCACTACGGCAAGCATGCCATGGTGGAAAGCAGCACTGAGGCAGCTGGGAGAGAACCCCTTTGTCTTCGTCAGTCCCATGTGCTTGGAGTTACAACAGAGGCCAGAGTCCAGGCAGCGCACACCTTGCGAGTGCGGAGAACTCGGGCAAATCCATTGCCAGATATGAGAAATTGGAAATGTTGTTTAGTTCATGGTCATAGGATTGTTTTTTAAAGGCAGTATAGTCAGGAAAGACAAGGCAGAGCTAAAGGCGTTCACTTTCTTTTCAGTCTGTTCTAGCTAACAACAAAAAGAGCCAGCCCTTGAGTATGAAAATTGGAGGATCCTTGAAAACACCTACTCCCTGTAGAAAGCCAATATGGTTACACAAAGTTAAGTGGCATGGCCAGGACCACCAACAGTTTGGTGGGGTGTTTGGACTTGGAAAGGAGGGTCCTCGCCTTTTTTGCTGGGGCTGTTGGAAGAGCTACTGTAGGGCTAATGGCTCGTCAGCAACAGCAATGACAGCAGGCATTGCCCCTCTTTGAAAAGGAGCCCAGTAATTCTCCAAGGGTTGTAACACAGGTTGGATTAAAGAACTCCTTGGACCAATGAGCTACTTAAAAGTGCAAACTGCATAAGCCACCACCTCTTGCAGATGATAGAGAAGGCAGAAAATAGGATTTGCAGGTACTGGCTAATCAGTCCACCCAGATGCATAATTACAAGGGCCCTGACGCTTTCCTAAGCGGCTATTCTAGCTGGCTAAATAAACACGCTGATGTTAGAGAAGAAACATGCATTTGCCATCCTAGCATTCAAGCAGCATCCTAGGCTGACTAACACAGCGCTGTATGTTTAGTGGTATTACTAGTAAAACCTTAAGCCACGGGAAAAGCCTAACCACGGGAAAACCGCGGCGCAGTGTTAGAGCACAGCTGGCTACCCGCGTTTAGAAGCGAGAGGTTGGTACTCACCCTGGAGAGCACACGGAAAGCGTCACGCCGCCGCCGCCGGGTCCAGACTTTATATGCCCCTATCTCAAGGTCACTGGTGATAACTCTGGAAAGGCATCGGCGGTTTTCCTCCGTGCCTATATTTGTCGGCCGGATCTCGGGTGAGGAGACAATGCGCGAGGAGGGGACACGTGCGGCTGCGCCCCGGCGAAGGCGGGGGGGGAGCCGGAATGTCAGCGCAGGAATGTCAGCGGGGAGCAGTGCGCTCCTCGCCGGCTGCCCCTCGCCACGCCATTCTTGCTCCATGACTTCATGGAAGAAACTTTTCCCTGCCTCTGTGTTTTCACAGGGGCAAGTGTTGCTTTTCCAAGTGCCTCAGAACTTACTTACCATGGGCTTAGGGGGGTGGAAATTAGAACTATTCAGATGTAACTCCCCTAGAAAATAAAAATCAAAGCCTCTTGCACAAGGTACAGGTGACAAAGGGAATTTGGTTACGTGAACCAAACTGCCTTCAAGCAACAAAGCTAGGAAGTGAGATCTCACGTCCCAGTCAAGCACCTTAAATCTCTTTCTTGGGCCCCAGAGGATAAAAGCCAAGCCTATAGGCTCAGGTTTGGGATACACAGGTATTCCCCAGTTTATAAGCCAGGCAAGACAGTGAAGAAATTTAAGAATATATTGATTCTGCCTGGAAAGTGAATCACAGATAATGAACAAAGTAGGCATCAATTTTAGCTAGTGCTTTGCTTCAGGAAACTCGTTTATGAGACCGAGTATAGGCAATGTCTGGCCTGCTTATCGTAAACTAATTTTTTCCTGTAAAACAAGCGCCATAAGTAACTCAGGTCTCATTTCACTTCAACCCATAAATAGCAAAACAACTGACACATCCAGATTGATTTGCTTTTACCAACATGGGTAGACATATAGGTTTCCTTTGGTCCTAGCATAAACTGAATATAAAAGCACAAAGGAAAATAAATATTGTGGATAACGCTTGTTGGCCACAAGGGAAGGCAATATATTAGGGCTTTAGAAAATTCAATTCCAAGGAAAGAAGGAGGAGCAGGGAGGGAGCTTATCCACAGCTTCATCGAATTCTTAGATACCCACAGGAGCAAGTGGTTTGGTTTGTGACCAGGCGAGAAGAAAAACGTTTGCATACCGAGACTGCTATTTTTAAAGCTGTTGTCCCGATGGCTGGACGGTGACAGGTTGCACGGACAAAGTAGGTTTTTAAGAAACAGAGGGACTTATGGACGTGATAGATTCAAAGACGGGAGATTGATGTGGCAAGTCTGAGGATCCAAGCGCTTTAGTGACCTGGTATTTTTAGCATTTGGGGAATGCAACCAAGAGACAGAGAATCACTATTGCTTTGCTAGAGAGATGCCCACCTCCAGACAGGCTTAAGGGGAGGTGAGGGTCCCCTGCTGAAGCGTGGGGCGAGGCTTTCAGCCCTGATCTGGATGCCTCCATGAAAGGAACCTGCGCTCAAGCGGAAAACGAGCGGCGCGTCACTCTCCAGCGCCTGTCGAGTTCTTCTCCCTCGTTTCCTTAACCCAGAATCGCTCCCCGCTCCTCCCGGCCCGCTGCTTTGGATGTGCTCGGTGCCCTGCAGCATGGACGTATGTTGATGTCGGTTCTAGCTCATCACCTTTTCGCTTTGTATCTGGCGAAAAAGAAAGTAGAGCTGGTGATCTCAGCTGCTTAGGTGAACAGTGAGTGAGTGTGTAAAGCTCAAGCAGGTGGTCCTGATGACATAATTTGAAACAAGGTAAATTGCATTCATCACCCAGATTTATGGATGCTGTTAATCTGCTGTGAAGACTGAGAATAGGATTATTTCATCCCATGAGGTTATAACACACTGATACTCTCTCACTCCTGCTCCTTTCTCACAGTGCCAGTAGCTTTACTTCTAACCACAGTATTCGCATTACCACCTACTTTGCTTAGAAGGCATCTTTTTACAAATAGTCTGTTATCACTTACATTTTTTCTGTTCTGCAAATATTCAGCTTTCACCAGTCCTGCACGAACACTACAATCTTGCTCCCACGCCTCCCTTTTCTTTTTTTGGGGCTGCAAACAACTGTTTTGATAGCTGATGCCAATGCAATTTCAATGCTTGTGTCACTTAGAAAGGGACACAGCCAGCACTGGCTCGAACATGATCAGTTTATTTTCCCTGCTAGCCTGATGTGAATTGGTGCTGCACGTGTTATGCCTGCCTTTCCGGAGTTAATTTGCTTTGTCTTAATATGAACCAGGATTTGCAGCACATTTCCCCTAGTTTAAATTTGTAACAGCGACAACCAAAGACATTTGTCTCTCGCAGAGGCTACTTTTAGAAAGGTTAATGCTGGTCACTGTTTCTAGGGAAACAAGGGACTTTGATAAGAAGCCCTTGTGACTAACCTATTTTTAATAACATTACATATTGGAAAGGAATGCAATAACGTTTATCAGCTCTAGACACAGATAGTGTTAATATTGTGGTCTTATATAGAAAAGTTGGCATCTGGGATCTGTAGAAGCCAATTATGAGTCCTCTCTATTTCCTTAGAAAAAAAGATCGACTAGCTTGCTGTGTTTTGACAAAAGCTGGCCTTTAGACTACTCTTAATAACACGAGCACTGTAATAGCCTGACACTCCTGAAAAGCAAGATCAATGAGATAGGACACTAGTTCAAGATACAGATGCTTAGAGAAAGTGTCTTCTGAGTTAGGATCCTCTGGACTGCTCCATATGCAAGCAGAAAGACTACCCCTCTGTGAGATGCATCTAAGTAAGTGACTGTATCTAAAGAGACTGAGAACCTGTTATTTACCTTGGGGTTTTTTTTTGGTCACTGGTCCTTGCTGCTGTTGCAGTCTCAGTTTAAAGGACAAATGGGAAAGAGCCAAAATGACCTAGTCGGATGCTCTTTGAAAGAAAAAGATCATCCACGTGGGAATAGATTCAGCAGAAGAAAAATGTGAACATCGTACCTGGCAGCAAATCCAGGCCCATTCCCTACAAGTGGATGTATGTTCTCCTGTGCAGAGTTAGGGTTTAATTCTTCAAGCCGCTGGTGCCCCAAAGAGAAATTGGAAGGAGGAGGGAAGCTTAGCTTTAAAAATAGTTGCGCTCTGCTACATCTCTAAAGGATGAGAAAATTGGCACTAGACGGTACATTGAAAGCGTGTTTGTGACAGCTAGATTCGCATTATCAGGAGCGCAGATTTTCAGGCTTCTGCAAGCCTTTGTGCTCCCCCTGCTGCCGCGCCCACGCCAGGCAGCGGACACAAGCGGCTGCAACCTGGGGGGGTATCGGGAGCTTCTGTTCACGCCCCTTTCAGAATCATCGCTTTAAATAGCTTCCTCCAATTAATTCTTTGCTGATAGCTACCATGTGTCATGATAGTATAAAGGAAATTTAAGTTACTCCAGGGAAAGCATCTGCTGTCATGCAAACATGCGCTGGGGAAATAATTTCTAAGCCACCAAAAGTGTTTTAAGCGCCTTTTAAGCCACTGAAGTCCGTGATCTACCGCTATCGGTATGCGGATCCCCTGAAACGGAATACCCCTCCCCTCTTTGAGCGGCTTGAAATCACCAGCGACTGCAGAGAATTAGCGCCCGAAACCGCAAGAGGAGAGTAGCTGACCCTGCTGGTCCCTCGGCCGCGCTGCCCGCAGGCCCCCGCCTCTCATCCCGTGCCAAGCGCCGAGCTCCGGGCCGCGTCGGCGCGCTCTCCTCCTAACCCGGGCTCCGATAATAAACATTTCAGAGCTGTCATTGCTGCCTCTCCCCTGCTGACATTCGATCATTACAGTATCTTAAGAACGTTTAAATAGGTCAGGGTTTTAATGGGAGAGCTTGGCTTCTGGGAGCGAGACTGACAGCGCTTTGAGAGCAGATTAACAGCGCTGATAAATCAATCTCAAACGGACTCACAGCCTTAGGAAATATAAGAAGGAGAAAAGCATAAAAAGAGAGCCTAATTAAATAAAAGGTCTCAGCTCTTCAGCTTTGGAGATGTATCAGGGAAAGGAAAGAAGGTTTTTGTCATGTACCTCTCCAAAAGCTGACGTTCCCCCATCCCCTCTGTGAAAAGTTTTCTGTCTCCAATAATCTCGAGCATCCCACCCTGCCCGTCAGGTCAGCGTACGTAACGGCTTGTGTTCAGAATTGCTGTGCATCCTTTTCTCAACTTTCACATACTCAGATTGCCATTAGCGAGTTTTGGGTCATCGTCGTCATCCCCGCCTCAAACTGCTCTGAATTACCCACGACCAGTGGGAGAAGTTGGGGAGTTAAAAGCCCTAATAATGTGTCCAGGTTGTTCAGGTTCATCTTTTCAGTATTGGTTAACTAAGCATTTATTTGCACAGCACGTCATTAGACTTACCACAGACCATTCACCGATTCTATTGTGCCCTTCTGAAGCTAATAGAAGTATTTCAGCCTTGATCAACGCAGATAAGAAAAAATAATAATAATCCATAAACGTCTCTCTAAGGATTTGCATGGCGCAATCTGGCTCCATTACCCCTACTTCAGCCTGTGGCTATGACGCACACTCTCCGCTCCAGCAGCCTGAAAACCACATTTCCATTTCAATAGGCAGCACTGCCCTAAAATACTCCTAGGCCTTCAGGCACAGCCCATCCCCGCTCCCGGTGCCAAGCTCCTGCAATTCAACTTGCTTTTCTTCACCTTTCCTACAGGTCAGCCTCAAGGACGCAGCGCCCGCCTTTCAGGTACGGGCGGAGGGGGTACGGCCCTTGCTGACGGCCCGGTTTTGCTGCTGGGGAGGTTTATTTTTCTGAGGAAGCGAGGGGGAAAGAAAGGAAAGTAGTCACGCCTTTTCAGACACAAGCGCTTTTTCCATTTTTCCCGTCTGTAACGCCGAGTTGTAACTCGACTTTCTGTCCAAGGTTGTTTGCTGTCCTGTGTTTACCGTATGCCAGCTGCACGCTATGCTAAAAAATGCAGCAGCGGTTTAATTGGTGAAATAATTACCACGTGGGGATACTTTATGAACATTGCAAGTGCCACAGAATAAACCCGGCGTGACACCGAACAGCAAGAAGGCACTGCGGGAAGCAGACTCCCTGAGTTTTGCAGCACCTGCATTCTGTGAGCAAAGACAAGACATCGCTCCTTTCCGAGCACAGCTACGCCGAGCTGGTCACCTCCGCCAGGAAACTCAGTCAGCAAAGCTCCTTGAAAAAAAACAAGCAGCCCAGTTTGTTTTTTTTTAAAAAAAAAAAAAAAAAAAATCCGTTTCCAGAGGTATTACTTTCTGCCATGGGCCCGAAAAAGCACAGGCCTGTGCTTCTCACGTGGTCTAATGACTTGATGCTTCTTGTCAGTCAAATGTAAACACCTCCAAAAATGGACATGACATCCCTCTCTCCAGCAGCAATGTTCTGGAGTGACTGGTTGGTGTGTGCATGTAAGTATATATATATATATATTTATATGTCTATGTGTATATCTAAACATATATATACGTACATATATATAGATTTATATGTGTGAAAACAAGTTTATTTTCTAACCTCTCTCCTCCCAGCCCTGATGCTCCATGCTTACAGCTTAATACTAGGTAAAATGAACTTTTTCCCTTGGAGCAAGCAGCAGCTGAGCTTTCCAGTGGGGTTACATGCATAACTCCCTTTACAGTCACGCAGGCTCCCCAGCGGCAGCAAATCCTGTTGTAACAGAATTTATTTTAAATTTTTTTTTTTTTTTTTTTGTAACTGAAATACATATTTTGTCTTTGTCTACAAAAAAAACCAACACAGGAGATGGGGAGAAAAAATAAGATCAGATTATATGCTTGAGGCTTACTGCACAAAGCCAAAGTACCTGCCACATACACAGTTTTAGGCACTTGCTCTCACACAATAGTCTAGAAAAGAAAAGGGAAAGAAGAAAAGAAATAATGCATCTGGTATAATGACGCAAAGCTAGATTGCTGTAAGAACACTGAGCAAGAATGGGAAATACACCCTGCCTCAGTGGGGGCCACTGAAGCTTCACTTTATACCAGTAGCTCAGCAGCATGAGAACACCAGCCCAGCTGAGTAACTTGTTAAATTTTCATCAAAACTCACCCAACAGAAAATCTCAGGTTTTGATCTACCCAGCCCATCCCACAGAAACTTCTCACCAGCAGCTCCATCTATTCAAACCTTGTTCACCAAAAGAGCATTTTGGAATACTCCTGATTGAAGAGCTGTTGCTGTAGTGCCCTGCAGATGCAGATGGTTATTCATCTCACCTCTCTAGATGCCGTTCTGCAGGTCCAGTGCCTGCGCCTTGCCTCTGCTAGAGGAGAGAATGGGATCCTAACAATAACTCCTGCAGGGCAACAAAATAACATTTTTATTTATATAGCTATAGAAAGCTGTATATAATTTTTTTTTTTAAATCATCACTGATGATTTTCAGAGAATCCAAATTTACAGCAGAAGGCTTAGCTGCAAAATTTAACACAGAACTTCGACAAAAATATGAGCTATTTTGGGGTATGAAAATATGCTATGGAAAAAAACTAAAGGAAGCTTTATTTAAGTAAGATTAATCAGCCTCTTGACTGTCAAGATATACTGGTCCTGGTGGAAACTCTGGTCCTTCTTGTTGTACTGCAGTTGATGAACAGGGATTTTCCAGAGCAGAAAAATCTCCCCTCCCATCCTCACCCAAATGTGCACCACAACGGCAGAGGGGGAATTGCAGAGCTTAAGTGCAGATGATTTGCACTGCATTGCCATCATGGCCTGCATACCTACATGCACTCATTACTGACACACCTTCATGCTTCAAGATCTGCAATGCATCCCCCCTCGGGGGGGGGGGTGGGGGGAGAAAAAAAATCACTGTGCTGCAGGAATCACTGACACCTTTCTAGGAGAGGGAAGATGACTGAGGCAAAGGTGGGGGCTACATCCATATAAAGAACGAGGCATTTCATTCCACTGCTTTCTCTGTGTGGCATTACAAAGCCGATAACCTTTAAAGAAGAGGGACTAAGCAATCTGTTCACGGTCATGCTGTTGGACCAGGAAAAACCACCAGGCAACAGGGCTGTAAGAATTTGACAGCGCCCTCAGAGCAAGTCCCGCTCTTCTCCACGGGGACGCGGGCGTCTCACCGGGTGGGGCCATCTCTCTCACGCTTACTTGATTTAAAAAGTAGGAGATTTACCCACGTGAAAACTAATGGCAAGTTGTTCTTGCCCGACCAGTTTTTTCTGAATCTTGTATGACGGGGGCAGATTTTAGACACTGAAAGTATAAGGAGCAATAGCACTAAGTGTCACTGTTGTTCAAAACAGATAAGTTCCGAAACAATAGCAATGCCCATTATGTTTCAAGTTACATCTCAGGGAAATTTGGCTCACTCTTCATTGGACACACAGACTTGAATTTTAGCTACTTGCAGCAATTGGAAAACTATCCTGAATACCCTTGAACTACTTGCAGTTTCCTATTGCCACAGAGGGTGTCTGTGCCTTGGCGTGAAAAAAGCATGCAAATTGGAGTATGAGAGCAATCAGTAGAGTTTCTTTCAATGAGAGAAACAATCAGAAAGCAGACATATAGATCCATTCCCCAGAAATAATAAACCAAACGCTGTTTAAGAGTCCATCAGTGGGCACCAATTCTATCCTGTACCCATGCAATGCAGACAGGTCTGACTGATTCGATCACAGCGTATGCATAAAGTTCAAAAAAAAAAACCCCATCCAAATACTCCCTTAACCAGAAAGGGCACGGGCTTGCAGATTACAGCTTCAAGATGTGTTTTAGTGAGCGTTAAAAAAAACCTCAACAAGTATGAACGAACGCTTTTGTACAGCTTATGGAAAGGAGGTTGCAAAAGAACTAATGAAACGAAATCTTCCACTCCCTTCCTATTCCCCAGAGGGAATGTTGTCAGCAGTAACAGCGTGTGACATGTCACACAGGGCTCTGCTGAGCTGAGCTCCAGACCTCTGACACTCAATCACTGATAAAAGCCATAACATGGAAAAAAGGGCCATCCAAGTCCCTTCACAACGGCCAAGCTCTGGGAGTCAGCAATGCCTGCCTTAATCCAGATATCTCCAGTGTCTCCCACCACTGTTATCAGAACCAGAAACAAAAAGGTACTAGCAAAGGAAAGATTTTTGTGCACAGTGCTCTTTCACTGGGTAGGGTTCGTGTCCGATTTCCACCGTCCTGCTCAGCAGCAAGGGGCTGAGCAAGGAGACCGGGTGTGTGCGAGGCCACGCGCAAGGACCTCAGCCAGCCACGAAAGCTGCTCGTAACGGCGTGCGTTCGAAGGCCAAGTCAAGTGACGATCATCCAACCATACCTTAACAACTTCGTATCATTTAGCTTTCCTCAGCGTCACCTCCTTTCTCCCCCCTGCCTTCAACTAAGGAGAAGATGATCTAGGAGCCGGCCCGTAGTCTCCCTCCACACCATTCTCTTTTTGGGCTTGGGGGAAGCCCATGGCAGAAGGAGAGCTCATCGCTGCTGGCTCTGCATTTACAAAACAAAAGACAACCATGTATAGGCAACAAAGAATAATTAGCAGATATTGTTTCAATCTCACTCCTCCTTTATTCATTACTGTCTTCAAAGACATCCCCTTCCCTCCCCAAAATAAACCCCTCCTTGAAACAACAGGATGGACGCATCACCTTGAACGTTTTTACAGCCTGACAAAACATATTAAGCGCTGACATCTAATTCATCATTCTCAAGATTCCGCACTTGTCATGTCTATCAGAATTTCTTTAGAGAGCTGAAATACCAAAAAAGGAATCCCGCACTTGCTAAGAGAGTATCTTCCTAGCCATAAAGGATTAGTGCCTTTAAACAGAAGAAAAGCTGAAAAAGCTGAAAATTCTGCATGAACTGATGATAGGAACAGATCATTAGTATTAAAAACGCAAATACAGGAAGGATATACCATCCTCCAGCACCAACAGTATTTCTGATCAGCCAGTCTAAGTAAATCCAGCCCAGTATTTACGTATTCAACTTGAAGAAAAATACATATTAAGGATAGAGTTAGTTAGGAATGCAGCGATGATGTTGCAATTAGCCTCCAACCAAGTATCACTGATCCAGGAAATTAAAGATTACATAAAAAGAAACCTGACTAAATTGAAATAAGAAACATATAGTTAGGGAGTTCAAAAAGTCTTAATGATGCTGTACAGTGAGGACATACTGTGGCTAAGGCATCTGAGCATTTTTATTCCTACAAGCTTTTTTAAAGCTGATTCCACCTTTCTAAATTCATTGAATGAGTAATCACTAGCGTTCATTCATTTTTACAGGCTTTTTTTCCTTTTCTCCCCTTCAGGAAGTTTCCATTTCAAAACGATTACATGGAGACCACGCGAGGAGCACCAGCTGGGGCTCCTGCGCAAGATTTCTAGCCTTCTGGAGGAGCAGGGCACCGAACAGCAGGGCACTATTTTAAATGCAGAAGCGTAAGAAAGCCAGTGGTTGCCAGACCTCTAAAGAGGCTTGCACCTATTTTGCACCACGGGAGCCTCACAAAGCAGCCAGTTCCACTCATAGGTTTGGCTTTTAATTTGCAGTAGAAGCACTGGCTTGGGGCTTTTTCTTCAAAAGGGGGAACACATGCAAAGAAATGGTGTGAAGATGCTGCTTTCTGAGTCCTGCCAGCACCAAACTTCTGGTGTTCCCTGGGGTTCTGCCTCATTCTCACCAGCAGGCAAGGTTTCAGTGGTATGGGGGACATTTCAAGCCAAAACATGCAAGCCACTCAACCATTAAGCCATTCAGCCTTTAAAGACTAATGCTAAGTGGCATGGTTAATAGACCAGGGAAAGTCTACGGGTGCCCTGTCTCCCCCATCCCCCATAAGAGTGGCATTTCAGCCAGTAAAGGGCTGGCCTGCAAATTATCTGCAGATGACTGGTAATAAGTTGCATTATCTCTGATACCATGGTGGACCTATTTAAGAATTTTTAGCCTGGCTGTACTCTATATGTTACATTAAATACAGCCATTACTAATGACTTGCCTTAATTATTAGCTGTTTTCTTCATATACATGCAGGCAGAAGATTTCAATTATTTTTAATTATATGGAAAGGTCCAAGTGTCTGTTTTATTCCATTAAGATCATTCAGAACTTGGTAAAACCCTCAAACACCTAATTCTTTAAATGACAGTTTTTAACTAATTTGAACTCAGGCTCGCTACAAGATTTGCAGATTGCAGTAACCTAGTCCCTTTTCAAAAGGCAAGCCTTTGCATCTGCAGAAAATATGCTCTAGTTTTCTGTTCAGATTAAAGATTCAGCCCGTACTTTAAGTGCAACCACCTCTTCAGCCTCAGCAGTGGAATTACGCCTGACAGCAGGTAACAGAAATGCTCCACGGGCTTGGGCTTTAAGCTACAAACAGTCTCTCGAGAATAGCCAAGTCCATTGCTCCCACTTGCATGAAAATCTGGGCACTGGAGGCAGGAACAAGAGCTTCAGCCAGAACCTTTGGCGGCAACAGCCTTTGAGGCAACAGCCTCCTCACCTGCCAAACACTTACCTGTTTGTGCAGCACTGTATGGAGGGGGAAACCAAGGCCCAAGCTCTGACAGCCACCGGCAGTCACCCTGCAACAAAATTAGGGAAACTGGTTACCCCACAGAAACACTAGCTTCAGTGGATAACTTCAAAAAGGAAAGATAAAAATATTTGACTTTAAGTTTGTAGCCAATGGAAATAAGGCTTTTGGTTTTGCTATAGATCTCTCCACACTCACAGTTACTTTTATCCTCAACAATCAATTCCAATGACGTTTGACAACGGAAGAATGACTCTGGTGACAGTTCTACAAGTCAGTAGCTGGCCAGACACTGGACTCAGAAACCAATGTGTGCAGAAGTTATTTTTCTCATATTCTGTGCACCAGAGCCTGGGCCAGCTAGCACCTCCATAATTTCCAAGGCAGCATCATGACATGCTGTTTCCACCCCAGTGGAACAACCTCCCCAGGGACACGGTAGAGCCCTCATCAGTGAAGGTTTTCAAAATGCAGTTGGACAAGGTGCTAGATAACCTCATCTAGGCTCCCTTTCCCACGAAAGGTTGAACCAGATGATCTTTCAAGGTCCCTTCCAACCTGGGCTGTTCTATGATCACTGGGGGCACACAGGTGAGGAATCGGAGGTCACTTTTGTGCAGAGCAAAACAAGGAGCTTAAGGAGGACAAAGGACCCAATCCCACAGTGCAGAAGTTTTGCTGCTTTCAGTGTGCACTGCTTTAAATGCATCAAAGTCATTATGTCCTTGACTGGCATGAACAAAGTTGGATTTTCAGCACACCACCTTCACACAGCTGCTGGTGAGAAGCTTCCTTCATATACAAATATAGTTAATGTATACAGCAATTGTTGGCTTGATTTCTCCATTTAGAGTGAGTAATGCATATAGCCATAGTAACCATCTCCTGCCACTGAGTCTTCCTTCTCTTCTGAAGTCAATCTAGTTATGCATGGATCTGTGAGGGAGTTTACATTTCTCCTGGTTGGAAGAGTAAGTGAGGGAGACCTGGCTCCACAGCTCTGTAACACACTGCCGAAATGACACGGAGTGACCTTGGCTATTGTTCTGTAAGTGGTTTTCCAGCACGTCACATGCATCTGTTACCCACTTATCGACCCACTTGAGTCCATATAAACCAGCCAATATTCTCTTTGCTAAACAGGGTTATTAAAAACGTGACATTGATGTGCAGTAATATTGCCAGACAAATTTCCCAGTCAAGGTATTAATTGTTTTAAGGTGTTGGAAAATCATTTCCAATGAGTTCATGGAGTTTCAGAGCAAAATAGGTTTATGGTTAGCATTCACATTAGCATTTTTGCCTGCCTGAAGGTTCTCAAATCTGAGGACATTTAGCTTCTAACATTTTAAAGATACAGGCATACCAGAGCCTTTAACACAAGATAACAAAATCCAATTTCACTTGCCTAGATCAGCCTTTGTAAGTGCTGCTACCCAAGTGCTGAACTCAGGTCCCAGATCTGACCTAGGCTTTACCCCTTTCTAAATGGGTAAAAATAAACACATCCTTTCTTACCCTTTATGGAGACAAAAACATCACAAAGAAGGAAGTACACGTGCACTGTGAAGAACTGAACTAAGCAGCAAAGATTACCCCAAAAGGATATGCAGCAAGTACTACTTAGTTGTTGAGCTCTTTATAGTAAATAGTGGTGTTTATATATAAACTAATGATTCAGACAGTAGCTTAGACTACAGACCCGTTCCATGGAAGAAGGGAAAATCCTGCCTCCTTCCTCAGAGAGTGCTAAAGAGATTAGAGACCTTTGCATGGAAGAATAATATGTAGGGACTCAGAAAAAGCTCAAAGCTATTGTGACTTTTTTTTTTTTTTAGTGTTACACGGTACCTGACTGAATGAAAGGGAAGCTAGGCAAGCTGCCCATATGCATGAACTGTAGAAAGTGACTTACTTTAGACAGCAGTATAACAGGTTTGACCTAAATTGCTGAGCTTAACTTTACCTTTGGGCCATGCACAAGTGCAGAAGTTACCAGAGCTCAGCTGGCATCAGTAGCCCACTGAATCCCCTAGCTTATCCCTAAGTTGTGAGGCACCATTGTAACTATCCAACAAAAAATTACCAGTTTGTATCAGCGGTGTGAATGGTCATTGTTTAATATTTCAGTCCAGCAGAGTTCTCATCCAAGCACAAGTCAGTGTGATTTGCTTTGGGACTGACAATGTTTAATGGGTGTGGGAGAAATCCAGGAAAAAGTAATCACTGAACAACAGACAGAGACTAATGCCAGACTTCAGCTACCCGATTTAAAATTTTTTTTTTAATCGCACTTCAGCACTGTGATGAATGGAAAATACTTCCCAAGGATTAGTGCCACTCCTCTGATCTCTCCTGTAATCACTTTCTACCTTAAGTTCTGAGAAATGGAAGAATTTTAGGGAGGCAATAGTAGAGGGGACATTCCAGTTTCTGTAATGCAAGCCATCCCACGCTTCTTAGCTTGTGGGACAAAACCCACTCCTATGTCCTGGCTATCCATGGCTGTACTGTAATGGTTTTCCTAAGCTGCACACATCAAAAAATGACTGGAATTCTTACAGAATTTAAACACTTTCCCTCTAACTCGAGGCTTACTGACATAAAAACCCCAGTTTTACCTCAGCAAGACATCAAGAAAAGACAGAGTAGACTTAACAAGTATCACCAGCCCCCCCAGCCCCCCATTAAGCAGTGAAGTCAGCTCCTGGAGAACTGTACCTCAGGACTTGCACTTGCTCAGGCTCAGCCAAAAGGTTTTTCACCCTCTGGCAACAGTTGTTTGCAACCCTGCTTGCATGCAGGCTTGGGAAGCTAATAAAATCGTATCTGCAGTTTAGGCCCAGCATTCTACCCTTTCTTCTCCCCAATTCATGAATAAAGATGACAGTTTATCATCAGGCCTTGAGTAGTTAGATTTATAATAAACAAGGCTTGGGAG
>NW_010557014.1:0-33977 GCF_000687285.1 Phaethon lepturus | reverse complement strand
TGGGAAGGAAAAATGTCACTCGAGTACTCCAGGCTTCAGAAATAGAACTAAAATTGGAGGCTGCGCGACCTCGCTTCAGCACCTGCATAGATAAGCGTTCTGCTTCCAGTGATGTGATTAGATGCTATTTTTCCCCCCCGGGCTCTGCCTCATTCTGCATATGAGATAGGCCTGCGTGGGGAGAAAGGCAGAGTCAGGTGGTGAAGGAGGCACTGCTGCCTGCGTGTCCCTTTTCACTCTGTTGCAGGAGCCGCCTTCTGCATGAGTCAGAAGTGGGAGAAGACAGACGATTTCAAGATTCAAGTAATCGCTTGCCGTATTAGCATGCCAGGAGGCTTCACCACAAAGCACCTGTGTGATAGCAAGCAAGCCATTTACACCAACCTTTAGATTGGCAGCCACCATAGTTGGTTTTATTTTCTATGCATCTGGGTTGAAAACCCCCGATTTGCATGGGAATGCTGAGTGGAAGCACGTGGAAGTACCGTGCGCCAGGGCTGCAGCCGAAGCCACCAAGAACCATTCTTTGGAGCTATAGAAAGCATATCTGTGCACGTGTGTATAAAGCGTTATGTACTAACAAATGCAGGCTTTCAACTTTTCACACAAGGAGTCCCAATTCATCAGTTTACCCCAGTTTGCATCTTGATTCTCTGTTGGTAACATGAAGGTAATCATATGGAGACACCATAATAAATACCATACAGAAATGAATGAGAAAGGCTTGACATTAGATATTTTATCTTCACCTGTTTAACAGCTACACCTGGACAAAGGTTCTTCACACCTGTGCGAATGTTCGAGCGCGGTCTAAGCAGCAGCACGTGCCTGGGCAGCGAGAAGCCGCAGCCACCTTCTGCTCACACGGGGAGAGGCAGGAGCAACCTCTGCTCTGGCACTCCAGAGGCCAGCGGCCAGTTACCTCTCCAGGGGAAAACAGTCACCTCGGAGGGCAGCGTGCACCAGCCAGCCCGAAGGTCACCCTCTCTAAGCACACTGTGCCTAAAAATATAAGCGCTTCAGCCACAGACATGAAACAGGTGAGGGAGTGACAACAGCCTCACACGCAGAGAGGATGCTGTTCCCCAGCGTATTAATGCCCGACACCTCTCCCAGAACGAAATGACTGCTGTTCTTGCCAGTGAAAGGCATAACAGCATTTACTTGATCTTTGCAGGATGCCAGCGAGGCAACAGCACAATACCCTGACACATATTCTGAGGAGCTTTTTGGTGTTGAAGCAAACCGTTAAACTAATACTGAAAAAAAACCACAATAGTGCGCTCAGATTTCCTGCTCCCTCAGAAAGCCACAAAGAAGTTGTATTGATTCACCTCATCCTGAATATAAGTAAGAAAATTAAAGGCTTCTTTTAAACTAGATTAATTTCCCATTGCTAGATACATGATAAAAATAGACCAAAGATATTTTTCTAAGCTTTACCCTCAAAAGATAAAAAGAGAAACAATTAAGGCACTTGATGTGGCACATAAGCAAGCAGAAATGGCTCTTGACTATGGCCCCCACCCTCCAACCAAGACAAAAAAAAAATATATTGTAACTGAAGATCACTGGATTTTTCTTCCCTTTATCATAAGCCTCTGGATATTTGAGTTACAATGTACTGTAAAACACAACTGGAATGCAACACTTCAGTACCGATATAAGCAAATAGTACACCCAGATAGAATATTCTGAAGTAAAACTGAGCCAAAACAACAGCTCTTTACTTACAAAATCAGTTTTTAATAACTTAGAGCACAAAACCCTAAAACACATTGTTAGCTCTGTTACTCTGAAAAAAGTTTAACTAGAAGGCTTATGTATGGGTAAATTAAGGGCTAACTGTCCCTACTATGTGGGAAATCCCAGCAGTATGAGGCGCTTGTTCTCCACGCAGAGATAACCTTTTCAAAAGATGTACTTTGGCCCAAAGGACCAGGATCCTACAAAATTTAATCAGCACATATTAAGTCCCACAGGCTGGACTTAGAACAGACTCTATCATGAGACAGCCACACTAAAAGAAAACTGCAGTCAACTGTTATACTACAGTGGCATAGCCAAGGAAATCTGGGATTTTTCCACTCCTATCAATTTCTTTAGGATCTGGTGACACAATCTCCCCCTTTTCCTGCACTCACTCCTTTCCTTACCCCAGAGCATATGCAGTGCTGGGAAAGCCTCACCAAACCTCCAGTTGCACTGGCTGTCTCCCTGGGCTCCCCATGTTGCAGTGAGGAATCTGGAAGCTGCCTTCATCACGTTTCTCAAACACTGGAGTTCATTTCTGATGCAGAGCTTTAGAAGGAAGAGATGTTTTAAAGCCCTGCAAGCAAGAAGTGCTTTCAAAAGTCCATCTAAGCAAAAAGAGCTACAATGCCCACTCCCAAGTAACATATGTTGTCCTTGGTTTTGTCTCTCCTGTCTTTAAGAGCCCCAGGGGTTTGTATCAGACACACACACACACATAGAGTATGCTGTGTTCAGGACTGCGATTGTGTACTGGCTGAAAAGATACTTCAGATCATTCCCAAATATGTTTCAAGGTCCTTTGTACCTGCTGCTTTCCTGCCCCCATATGCTGAAGTGTCTCATCACCTGCTTGCCTCAAGGTTGAGCAAAGGCTCAGCTGTTAGCCTAACAGCTTTGGATTCAGTTTTACAAGTGTAACACTATGCGTGTTTGGTACAGCTAGGTTGAACACATCCTATTGCCATTAAGACTTCTTGCCCAGGCTGTGGACAATTTTGTCCATGCAGTCCGTTTCTCAAGCTAGGCTAGAGCCTGCACCACAAAATGAAAGTTCTGTGCCAGGTGAACCCAGATGTCATTGCTCCCAGCTGGGTGCCTTATCCCCAGCACCTTTTTTTTGTTTCCCCAGTCAACATTGAGAATTCATAAGGCTAAAGGAGAAAGTTGCTGCCCCACTAGTTTTGTTACATTGTTTTCCCTTTTTAGCAGTTTACCCACAAACCTTCTGTTCAGAAGGGAAGACACTGGCAGAAGGAAGAATGCAGCATGCAGTGATGCTCTTATGCATTCCTCCTGAAAAGATGGGGTAGTGGGGCAAACACCATGAAAGTGTTAATAGAGATACACCAGTAGACTTGAATATTTCCAAAGACACCCTCAGTAAAAAGAAAAAAAACCCTATTGTTATAAGCAAAGTGGACACAATGTTTGCTCAAAACCCAACACAGCCCAATAATAATGGGTCAGGAAGACAGACTGTAAACACATCATTGGTAGCAACATATCATATAAGGGGTGCCATAATTCCCGAGCTTCAATTTTCAGACAAAAGCCTGTGGCCATAGAAAAACCCCAACCAACCAAAAAACTCAACCAACCAAAAAACCCAACCCAAAACAGACCCCACGTTCTAGACTCAAAATGGCTGTATAGCTCAGTCAGAAATCCATGCAGGCATAAAAGGAGACATGGAGAATTTCTTGTCACATACACATGACACTAATGCCAAGCATGAAACACATGCATGGATCCAGCTGGCTCTCAATAATAAGATTAATAACAACAACAACAAGATATTCCAGCTGACCACCAGCAATTCAGCCAAGATCATCAGTTGACCCCAGGTCAAAGGGCAACGCATCCCAAGGGACATGAGTTTGTTCCTTGAAGAGTTTAAATGTATTGCAACTATGAGAACGTCAAGCACAGCAGATTGAAACAGAAGCTGGACAAACAGAAGCTCATAAAAATGAGGACGACACTATCTTGTTTCTCTTCTGAAATGGATGCCCTCTTTGATAAAGGTGCCTAGTTTTTCCAGCAGTGACCAGAACAATCTAGACTGCCAGTCAGGAGGTGGGTAAGCACCTTGACCTGGTTGTCAGGCATGGTCCAGGGCTACTAGGATGTTTACATCAACAGCTACACAGTTTTCATTGTAACATAATTCAGCCTAATTATCCCTTGTTTCTGTGTACTCCTAGGAAAGCAGCCAGTTTAGATTGGACCGAGGTGGAGAGATATGAATGTGTCACTGAGGATATAAAGCTAGCAGACTGTTCCCAATTTCATCATGCTGCAGAAGGGAAATTGGTGAGAAAGTTTGAAAGGAAGCCCATTTCAGACAGTGAACAAATCTGAGTATTTCAAAAGTAACCAGATGGGACTGCATGGAGGAGTTTATATATAACCAACTTTGCAAGGTTGAAAGCGGTTTTTTGTGAAATAAGTACTTGCCTAAAAATACTTGATCTTTGGCTGCTAACAGTAAACTCTAAGAACAGGAGCAGAGAGCCTCTCCTTACATCTTCGCAAGAACACTTAAACCAAACCTATAAAGCCGTGTGTCACAGTTTCAGTGGAGTTTGTCCCATTTTTGACACGCACTTATTCCAGAAAAGTGTGCTGCTAGAGAATTCCTGGAGAACTAGACATGTATCTCTGAATCAAGAAAATCATAAGCACAAACAAGACAAATCCTGACCAGCAGTTAACACTTCTGGCACTGCTGAATCTGTAGCATAAGTGGTTTTTAGACTCCTTTACTCAGATTTTTATATTTTGTTTACATCATCACTAAATAAATCCTACTAGTCACAATCAGTACTAAATACTTCCAGAGAAATCTATCAAAGATCTTATCAGCTGTTCATTATACCGCTTGTTTTAAACAGGCTTACTTACCAGCACTTACATTTCGGATCACTTCCTACAGCAAGGCCATGCTTTTAGTTTTTAAAGCTCCAAAGTTCTACCATTTGTGCAGGATGTTAACTAAAGAAAGTTCCAGCCAACATTTCACAAGCCTGAGGGGAAAGGGTTTTTTGCCTACATTAAGTTGAATGTGCTAGCACAAATACCACAGCATAGATATTTTGACCACACCAATTAAAAAAGTATTCTGCCTTGCTTATAACAGGGATAAGCATAGGGGGAGGACAATGATAGCATGGGAAGTGGTTCAAGAAAAGCTTCATGTTCCATCTTCCGTGCAGGCAAGGATGATCGATTGCACTTAATTTAAAATTCAGAGTTCAATTCCACAGCCTCTCTTATCCCAGAGGTGGGAAAGACTCTACTACTAAATCCAAAGAGCACACAAGAAAAGCTTCCTAATTTGAATACAACACAGAGACTTCACAAGGGAAGAGCAAGTAGGAGGCACTGTCACTTGGAATTAGCAGTGAAAGAGAGGTGGAGAGATGCAGAAGTAGGGGAAATGAAAGCCTAAAATAAACTGCTAGCAGGGAAGTAGAAAGGGATCAAAGAATGCAGGATCCAAACCAAAAGAGAAAGGGGAGTGGTAAGATGAAGACAACATACAATAGATGCTGAATTGAAGAGCATCAACTCCAAACTGTTTACAACCTCATTATCCTCAAAAAAAGTACACCAAAATGAACTAGAGAGCACAGAAAACACTACAGAAAAAGAAATACTGTTTTTACAGCAGGATTGAAATAAGGTACAGAGTCAGATGCTGAATGGAAAACTTTCTCCAGATGATGTAGAATAGAAGGTAGCTACTTTCAGATAAGAAGTACTAGAGTGTCTGATATCGAAACTTGAGGTTGCTCTGAACTAAGATCAAAAGTCTCTGCACTTGTAAAACAGGCAATTGACAACCTGACATAACACACAGATAATTAAAAATTGACTCTGTTGAAGAGCTTTTCCTTGTGCTGGTGCCAGCTACTCTCAGCACTAAGTGAGGGAGCCTGTGGGGAAAGAAAAAAGTCCAATAGCATATTGGATACAGCATGTAGCAAGAATATTAAAACTGCACAGGGAACCTTATTACAGAACTGTTTTCAACACTGATAATACCAAGACACCTAAAAGCAAAACCTGAGAACACAGCTATTTCTCTGCATGAACTAAGTGTAAAAATCTACAGGGTTTTCTACAGTGAAAAGAATTATATGTTTTGAACAAAATTTTAAACAGACATCAATTTGCTAGTTCCATTAGCCACTATTCATTACTAGTTGGAAAAACACTGCCAGGAAAGAACACAGAAATGCTCTTAAAGTAGCTTGATGTGTCCATGCATTTATTTGCTATGCAACCCAGAGTTCAACAACACTTGGCTTAGAACAGCACACTGAAGCAGCACATTTTTTCCAGAGGGGGGGAAGAAAATTAGAAAAAAAAAAGGAAAAAAAATCAGTATTTATACACCGTGCTTATTACTGTGGATTCTATGATGTAAACTCCAAAGATTCCTTTACCATTTTCTGGCGAGATGAACCTTATTACTGCAGAACCTTATTACTACTGCATAACCTTACTCTGGTGAACAGCTTGACATTTTTGCCCCCTCATTTGAAAAGAGTCAGACCAGCATTTATCAGCTTCATTAGTAACACGCTTGACATTTCCTACTTGAATTTCTTTACATGAGCAGTTTCTGCCAGAAAGGGAGCAAAAACCATTTACTTAGCCTTTCCCCATGACAAAGATACTTAAATAGAAGTGGACCCATGTCTGCAAGTTTACTTGGACACTCAGATTTCTTAACCCATTAGACTGAAGTAAAAATTTACCGTTAATGAAGTTTCTTTCCTAATTGAGTTTGCAAAAAACTCTAACAAAACCCCTTCATCTCAGCAATTCTGAGAACACTTTTTTTTGACCTTCCTAAGCAGTAACTGCATTTTATGCGAAAAGGCAACCAAACTGTATGTGTTTTGCACAAAGTTGGCAGTCATCCCTATAATTTACCTCACTTAAGAGAACACAGAAAACAGAAAATAGAGCAATTTTTTTTATTCCCCTGGTCTTCAGAGACCAGAACAATGTCTATAAATCTTACCTGTGGTTAAGTTATTAAAAAAAATATATACATATATTTCAGGAACAGGTTAAAATAGATACAATTCATCTGATGTTGTATAATTCCAACGGAATGTACAAGGTTGTACTTAGACATAAGTTGAACAGATTCGGTAAGACACATCTATTATACAACTGAAAAAACAAAAGAGTTTCAGTATTTTAAAATCTAGCCATTACAAATTAGATACAATAAAGACAGTAATGCTACAGGAAAAGATATATATTAGATCACCCAAAACTCTGGTAGTTCTATCGAGATAGTAATGAAATAATTCTGCCAATGGCTAAAAGACATGTTATGTGACATGTAAACTAAAGACAGTGTTCTACAAATCAAAAACATGCATCACATTCTAGTATTAGTCTTTCATATGAAAGTAATTTTTTTTTTTAAAAAACAGAATTACCTGAAGAGTTCTACTATGAACAATATATATGAAATCCTGTTGGTGTATAGCAGAAAATGACAGTGCTGACAATAGCTAGCATGTATCAGATAGGACTGTCAAAAAAGTGCAGGTCTTTTTTAAAGAATGAAAGGAAGTGTTAGAGGATTAGGGAAGTATTATCTAGTATTTAAGAAATATTTGTACATTCATGTATTTCATTTTAGTATCAATTAGGGAAAGCATGCTATTTGCTGAAAAGTCATTCAAATATGGTGTTCTATTTGTTCAAATTCATACCCCCTCGTGATTAGAAATGCCTCCACATATTTACTACACAAAACACTTGCACCAATACACTGATAAATACAGCTTTCAATGTAACATGTTCTAGCTGATATAATCCACTTTATTTTTATGTTTGTACCTTATACATCAGGAAGCAACAGAGCATAAATAATAATGGTATTCAGAAGAGTCAAAATTAACAAGATGAAACTATAGAAGTGCTTAACCTATGAAGCATGCTGCTTGCTAGACAGCCAACAGAAGAACATACAAACAAAAAAGTTGACAGTGGCTCCTATTTTGCTTTATGTTTCCCTATATATATTTAGGAAGGTTAGTCATCAACAAAAGTCGCATTCAGCTTCCAATACAGATGCTAATACTTCTACCAAGACCATCAGAAGACCTATCTGCTATACAGTAGATCAGTTTTTTTTAGACCAAAGCTTCCACAATTACTACTTTTTCTTCTCAATAGATAGTTAAGCTACTTTAATTTTAGATTTTTGAAGCCAGATAGTATGCTAGCTTCAAATTTACAGATCTTTACATATATTCATACATATGTATAAAATACTAAAAACCTTAACAGAGCCCTATAAAGTGAGATTCACTGTTTCTGCACTTAACTTGCCACCACTTAGACTGTGAATCATTGCAATCATATTGGAGTGTTTGTTCAATTCTTCTTTCTGTAGTTTTACAAGCGCTTCTTTTTCTTCCAAGCGTCCTTCCAACTGGGATTTTTGAACTTCCAGAGAAGATGCCTGCAGAAACAAAAACAGTAACATTTCTTCCACTATCAATCGAAAAACATACACAATACAGCAAAAGCTGAGTGGCCTGGTGGTGAATTTGAGCAAGTAATCAAAAAGCACCATTCTAAAGTTACAAGTTTGTTTCAGAAATATCTCTTTCAGCTATACATTTGGTGCACATGAATGATTACAGCTTCAAAATGTTAGATACCATGGGAAAGCACCAACTCTCATGTTATCATTCTCCTATTCAAGCAGGAGTGTTCACAGTTAAGCCGTCCACCTTTCATTTCAAGCCCCACACCAGTAAAATATTTACCTAGGAACAAAGGAAATATTTGCTATATACAGGATAATATTGCCTGGAGAGATTAGAGTCTGCTTCCAGGGAATAGAAATACAGCAAATGCTTCACCAGACTGCACACTGTGATTATTGATCAGCTTGCATGTAAAGAGAATCTGTGCCTTGTGAGTTTACAGGCAAGAATGCATAGGTTGCACTGAAGTTTTGGGGATTCTGTTTTGGTTTTTTGGTATAGCCAAACTGGTCTGTTTTGAAAGACACTATTTTTCTTAGAGATAAAAAAATAGATATTTTCTTAGAATTTCAAAGATCAAAAAGAAAAATCAGATGCATTTTGGTGCAGATGTATGTAGTATATATACCGTAATTCAGGACACGAGAAAGGGGAGAAAGTAAGCCAATCCACATTTTACAGTAGTCAAAATTACTGAAGAGTGTGCTACATTCTCTTATTTAATATTGCACTACAGGTGCAATTTTTTTTTCTTTACAACCATTATGTACTCTCACACCATGCCTCATAAAGGCTTATTAGAACCTGACCCTAACTTCACTCAAATTCAAGCTCAGCTGCTCAGAACTCAAAAGGTATACAATTAAAGTTGAGATAATTTGTTCTTGTCCACTACATGGATTGCTCTAGTTTAAGCCACTTTACCACTGAAATATTGATTTAAACATTCTATCAGTTATATGAGTATCTAAAAACTCCGGTCTCTAGAATGCAGGTGCAAATAATTCCTTACCTTTATACTCAGTTCTTTCCTTGCTTGTTCTGTTTTACTTAATTCTTTTTTAAGAATATCTATAGTTTGTTCCATATCTGTTTTTTCTTTCTGTTGAGCTTTCAGTTTTTCTTCCAGAACTTTTATTTTCTGTTGCAAGGCTTAAGAAAACACATACATTAAAAGATGGGTTGCCAAACTTAGAAAAGAGGTACTGCATTGCCTGGGAAACAAGTTGGGGTTTGTTTTTTTTTTTTTCTTTGGTTTTTTTTTTTCCAAGACCCAACATGACAGCTAATAATTGAATTACTGAGTAGCGCCACCTACTGCTAAGTTTTAGTGGTTGCTTCCAGTCATTTGCAGAAGAGTGAAATTAAATTGTTATTTGCAGTTCCTACAGAAAATAGTGCTAATGGACATGCTGTAAAAAGATCCTGGAGGGACATAGGATGCTGTGCAGAGATTCAGTGAAGTCCACATAGTCTGGGAAATTACGTTTATGTATCCTTTCAAAAAAATAAAAATCTATTATTTGTTTCATTCAACTGTTAAATTATGTAAATCTTAGTTAGCCGGGGATACAAGTTACTTAGTAAGATATAGCTGCTTATCTAGAGCACATAATATCTAGTTAATCCAGTCAGTTGTCTAGGTTCAGTAACCTTTAGGTAAGTTACTTACTTGCTATTTTGCCATCTCTCTCTTGTAGCTGTTGCTGTAATTCTTTTCTGTGATCTTCAGTTTCTACCAACTGTGCAGCAGTCCTAAAATTGATCATTACAATTTCTGTGCAAAGTGAGATATGCCACCATTTCTTTATCCTAATAAGCTAAAGTGATTTTTGTGTAATCTCCAAGTGCTGTCAGGAGCCTCAGATAAACCTATGAATTTGCAGGGTGTGAGTACAGACATTTTATTCCCTGCCCCGAAACAGTCATTTGCCTTCTCTGATCATGGACACACGGTAGAAACTACTGAAAAGGTTCATATCCAGAACTTAAACACCAGAAACTGCTGCCTTTGATTGTGATGCCACAAAGCATTCCCAATACCATGACAGAACTGAAATGTTCATTCAAACAGAATCAAAATTCACTGCCATTAGTGATTGAGTATGCTGGGGGTTTAGGCTTTTAGTATGCTCCTGAATCAACAATATCCTTAGTAAAATCTGTTTCAAGTATTATCCATGCAAGCACATCTATGCATAAAGATTTTCCCAATACCATTCTGAGCATCTTTCCAATTGTTGCAGAACACTCAGCAAAAATGATCATTTCGTAAGATATTGCCATAGCCCATACACAGGTCTGCTGCAGTCCTCACTAGTTAGGATAATACTTAGTTTCCATGATCATTTAATATATAGGTACTGTCACCTACCAGCACTATGGCTGTAACCTGAGCACTTTATACTCTGTGAAGTTCATCTACTTTTTCCCATTACTACCTAGCCTAATTTCTAAGGTATATTTTAACTGCCACTTGCCTTGCCTACATGGCATCTACTGTCACTTGTTTATCTGCTTACTACCTACCAGTTCCTAAGCTGCAGCCTCTAGCAAGAGAGGGGGAGTGTATTTCCATAATCTCCATTTTATTCATGGCAGTTCAAGAATATCTATATAATAACTGCTTCCCCCAACCTGCTTTTAAAAAGGGGCAGCTTTCATCAGAATACCTCCCTGATTACACTGAGCTGCATACTGCACTACTGAAAGTGTCCAAATTTATTCATTAGCAAACTAATGGAAAATTTTTCATGCCGATACATTGGAATCAGAACTCAAGGCAGTGATTTAGACTGCTCTGATCACTGACAAGGCAAGAACCTGGAAGGATGAAGTGAACTCTGCAAGTAAAACCAAAAATGTATTTTATTTCTAAACTGAATACAAGACCCAACTACAAGAATATTTTAACTACATATTTACTACAGATTTTCATCTAACATACATGTATAAAGCAGCCTTGAAGCATCTTTTGCTTCCTCTAACTCCATTTCTCAGATGTCTCTATTTTTCAATTGTGCTTTAAGTAACTAAAGTGCTATTTAGTTTTAGTGCTTATCTTTAATTTGTTTTAAAAAGACTGAATTGAACTTACCTGTCATTCTGCTGCTTCAGTGATTCATTTAGGTTCTTCATTGTTTCCATCTGTTTATTTAGTGAATTGCATGTAATCTGTAGATCTTTATATCGTCTTTCAGTTGTTTCATACCTACAAATGAATTACAGGGTTGCGGTTGAAGAGTATAAGTGCTTTTGAAGAGCTTTTACTTTAATAGCTTGTCAAATAAAAAAATACTTGACATCATCTGTGCAATCATCCCACTCAAGCTAAAAACAAGGTATTTGGGGTGTGGGGTTGGTGTTTAACTGAGCATTTTTTGGTGGTAGTTTGTTGTTTGTTTGGGTATTGGGTTTTTTGTTCTTAAATGAACATACTTTGAGGAAGGAAAAAAACAAGCTTCAGTGGATCCCTTGCTTATTAACGATCAGGAAGCAACCTTCTTCCAGTAGAAACTCTTAGGAACTGATAAAACCTCAGTTTTAAAGATCCCTTTAAAAATTTGGCATACACAAAAGATGACTGCAGAACAGTTTTAGTGGACCCTTTGAGTCAGTCTGACCTCCAGTTGTCTGGTGATACTAAAAACTGACCATACTTAAGACAATGCAATGTGCAATTAATACAAGTTTATGAGGCAGATCTCATGCTCCAAGAAATGTTTTCCTGCTTTCCTACCAAAAGGAAAATCCTCTCCCCTGATGTCAGTTATCCCATTGTTTTTAAGGAACAGTATATTTAAAGTGTGCAGATTGTTTAAAAAGCAAGTCTTTGCTTTATGAACACATTGTAAGTATCAGAAAACTATTTTATTCCTACTTTGGAGAATTTACAACTGTTAGATACTAGATTGAGGCTAGTTTTTCCACAGACATTAGTCAAATACATGTATGGCTGCATATAATTCAAGCAAGAGAGGCACTTCCACAGTGAGCATACTAGATAGTTACTCAAGAACCCCATAATGGACAAGAGTTCTATACATTTTTCCTGCCTCAACGGCTCCCTTATTGGCAGCAGTATGCCTTCAAAATTGTCTAATAACACCTGCTCCCATTAAGCAAGAAACTCGCGCTCAGTTTTATTAGCTTCTTTTGCCTTGCTGACACCTAGTGACAAGACGAACTCATGTCAGTTGAAAAGCCAAAGCTCTTAAGACTTTATATTCTTCCAAATCTTATTCTATTTTCATAAATAGTTTCTATCTTTATGTACTTTTTGTGTCTCGTGTCTTTTTTTAGCTTAAGATCCTAAAGAAATAATGCTTATAAATAATTCGGGACACACAAGTTGCCTCCTTCCTTCCTCCCTACTTTCAGTGAAATTTGTTACAGAAGTGATCAAAGATGCAAGCTCCGACCTTATGCAGACATACTGTATTGGCTGCTACTCCAGACTATTTATAGTCTTTTGTCAAGACAGCATATAAGATCAAAGAAAAAAGCCAAGAGTATGGTATACTACTAATAGAAACTAAGCATTGTTAATTCTGTTTCTTAGAGAAAAGTGCTTATACAAAGTTCATGCTATTTCCTGAACTGGACCTTCCACATCTACAACTTTAGTTCTCACTCCATTTAACATATTAACTTCTTGAATGACTTAGGTTAACCTCATTCACAAGCATATAGAAGAAAAAAAAATTTTTTCATTTAAAAATATGAAGTAGCATGTAACGTTGCCCTTCTAACGTGCTCAGCCCAGTAAAAGGCTTCATCACTGAATAAAAAGTATTTTCTTAGAGATCTTACATGCCTTACCTCTGAAGAAGATCAACAGAGGATTTTTTCAGTATTTCATGTTCTTCAGCAACTGTCTGTAATTTCCTGTTGTGTTGAAAGAGCTGTTCAATATCAGTCTGTGCTCTTTCAGATTCCACATTCTGAGCTTTCAGCAAATCATTAAGTTCTTCATTTTTTCGTTCTGCATCCTTCAACATGGCAGCAAGAGTTCTTGCCTTTCAGTGGAAAGACACCCCCCATCAAAAACAAAAACTCAACACAAATTACAAGCAATTCTGTTTCACAAGTCACTTTGTAGTAAGCATATTTGAGGCCATAGATGTAACACTATAATGCCATTAGCTACATTAGGAAATAGATTTATCTCACTTAATATTAACTACAAATTAATTTGTTCGTTCTAAATTCCTTTAGCACCCTTAATAGACAGTGTAAGGAAGAAAAAAGATGATACATTTTAGCCATAGATTTAGTAATCTGCAACCCAATCTTTATTATAACCTTTAAAGGATAGAAATTGTTCTGAGTTTTCAGTGCACACCTCAGATACATAACCCACAGAAGCAAGCTAGATTTATTTGAAATCACTGACAAGTGATTAAAAGGCACAAACCGTAAACAGTTTTTCATATACCAGCAAATTCTATATAGAATTCTAGTAAGTGGCTTTACTCATTTTCAAGATTACTACCATTAAATTAATGCTAGTGGTTAACAGATGATAATCAGTACAGTAGGTTAGTTTTGCTGACTTCCTATAAGGGAAAGAACATTAAAGAGAAGTGTTCCAAAGGAAAACAGGATATTTATGATGAAAATTAAGACCGCTCTAACTTGCGAGCACAGATTACAGCTAAGCAGTATAGAGTTTCCACACACGCAGTCACAGTTAAAGCTACCTAGCCAATTATTCCTCAGCGCCACCCCAGAGTCCCAGAAGGAAGCCCCTGCTACTTACCTCGGACTCAGCCTGGGCTCTCTGACATCGGTACTGAACCATCAGCCTATCAGCCTGAGCCAGAGCTAGCGCCTTTGCTTCCAAAAGGTCTTGCAGCCTAGTTTCTTTAGACTGTGCACAGGAAGAACATTCTTCATTAACATTTTCTGAATGTACAGACAGCAATTACCCAAACATGTTCGGTTGTACTCACTGCTAATGCTGACAGCTTCTGCTCATAGACATCCATTATGTCAGAGATCCTCATATCAGTTACTGGCTCCTTCATCTGTGGAAATGTTTTCCAATTACTGCTATTGTAAATTTGTATTAGCTTAGATAGGCAATGTGTACCTAAAGAGCTCAGTAGTTTTGTGAACTCCACCTGTCCACTAGCTTTTTAAGTTTGTATTTTTATATCTGAGACTGTCTGCTCAAATGCATCTGCCTGACTCTTGCAGAAAGTTTGTGAATAATTGAACTATTTAGGCTGAATAGGATTCATCTGCAGAAGACTGTATCAGTCCAGTACTGTGAAAAGATAACATCACTACTCTAATGTGGTTCCCCTTGGTCTAATCTTTGCTGGAGAATTAGCAATCCCCTCATAGCACACCTAAAGTAATTTGCCCTAATATTAGCAGCACAAAATACACATAGCTAAAAACCCTTATTCATCTTCCGTAGCCTTCTCAACATACAGATTATCAGAAAAGGATACTATGCAGAACAGCTCTTACTATGTCAACCCATTGACTTACTAGAGGAGGTTTACCATACACAGCACAACAAGTCCTAAGTGTTTATTAAAACATATGCAAGTAAGAATCATACTTGGTGATTTCAGGATATCTTTTTCCTTAGGCAGTGCTACTATAACACCAGATTTGAGCAGCTATTCATATATGTCAATGCATGACCAAGTGCAAGTTATCCCAGCTGTTCAGACAATGAACACCTACTGAAAAGCTACCATCTCTGCACTATTTTGAACCATTATGTACGAATTTTTTTGCGTATTAACAGTAGGCTCCACATAGCTCCAGTTCGCATTTTCCTGTCCCTGAAGTAAGAAACAAGTGGTATTCTTCCTGCTGGCAAACTTGTCATCTCTATGTCCTTTTAGATATTACTATTATAAGAAAAGCTTCTGTAAGGTCCCTTCACTCTCTGTAGTATGTTTCTCAATTATGTGTTTTCCACACATATTTGAGCTTCACACAACATACAGAACACACACAGATATGAAGCACTGGACATTTTAAGTAAACATGTACATTGATTTTTTTAAAGGAAAGTTCTACTAATTAGAAGGTCTAAGAAAAGATTCAGTCAACAATTCATCAACAACTTTCTTCCCTCAAAAATTGAAACAGCCTTACAACCTGTCACATTTCTGGAAGCTACTGCGCTAGTGCTGTTAGGCACCTGCGGCTGCTTTGACTTACATTAATATATATACAGCAGTGCATCTACAGACTGTCACGTGCAGTCCTGAAAAGAATGATCAATAGGAGCATCCAGTGACAGAGTATGAAGTAAGCCAATGGAGACTCACTTTACCTTTTTCCACTATTGTTCTAGCAGCTAACTAGAACTGATAGCTTGCCAAGTTTCATTCTTATCAGTTACAACAGAGGAGGGCTGCAAAGCTAAGGCTGGAGGCAATGCCACTAATACAGTTCGTGATAACGGCTTGATATCTGTTCATTTTCCCAATTCCATACTGTTCTTTTAAGACAAAAGAAAATAGAAGCAATAATCCATCACCAGTCTAAAGCAACTAATCTGCTTTGAACAGAAGAGAAAAAGGAAATACATTCAGTATCTGACAGTATGCCTTGCAAAGTAGTGCATTGTATGTGGTTCCTGTTTGAGTGCCTCATTCACAACACGTTGCTGCAGAGGGAAGCAAAAACTTTCTTCTGAAATAATAATAATAATGCCTTTTCAAGAAGGCCACAAAAATCAAACTGCAATTGCTAAAGAGTCAGCTACAGGCAAGAAAAGGATAATGTTCATATGCCTGTTTAGGCATGCAAGAGATGCACCATACTCATACAAAGCAGCATATCATCTCTATTTTAATCACAGGCTATTTCTTAGGAAGGGGGGCAGGACAAGGCTCCTTGTTCATGTCGCAGCAAGTCTAGGCAGTTGCTACCATCTCCAACACCTGCCTCCGCATCTGACAACTAGAAGAGTGTGGGGAACACCACTGGAGAAAGGGATCTCAAAAAGGAGCCCAGCTTCTGATGTAGCACAAAAAAATCATCATTGAATCCTGCTAAGGAGCTTTGTAAAAGAAGCACATTCTAAACAGGTAGGAATCTAAACTGAACTCAACTGATACATGTGCTATAGCTGACACTTGGATTTTAAATTTCCACACACCCCCCAGTGAAAAGTATAAAATATTTGACAATGGTATAAAAATTCTACTAACCTCTAGTCCAGAATTGAGTTTTTGTATTAATTCCTGAATATTTGAAGTTGTGGATTCATCACTTGAAGGACAGGATGAGGAATGTTTCACCAAAGTAAGGCTGGTCACTGGTGACTGCATTTGAATTCTTTTTGATGCATGCTCTGTTTCTTGTTGTCTATAAGCATTATTTGCCGCAATGCTTTCACCAAGCCTGTATAAACATAAAGGCTATTAATGAAACAACCTGTCACAAATATCACTGCAAGGATTGAAGATGAGAACAATTTCATACCATAATTAACTTCTCTTCTGTTTAAAACAGACTACTGGGAACAGTCACATTTGCATTATTACACAGCATTAAGATGTAGTACCTGACACATGCCTAAACTGTCCAGAGATACAAAGAGTAGGAAAAAAGAAAATGAAAGCCTGTCATGGCTAGCCTTTAGAAACAAATGCAGTATCTCACCAGAAAGGGCAGAGTTTTCTGCTTTTCTTGAGCAGAGCAGATCACCTGTCTCTTACTAGCTTGAGAAACAGGTTGTTTCACATGTCCTTATTCAATTTAACTAGGCCACTGTTTGTAAGTAGGAAGATTGAGAAGGTATTTAGTAAGAGTTTTTATTAGGCATAAAAATAAGGAGATTGGATCATGAAGAGGCAGAGTGCTACCAATAAACCTCATTTTTTCCTCGTCTGCAATGCTATTTTACAATACTAGTGTAATCAGTATTACACTGTATTAAAATCTGTACAGGGAACACAAAAGCTTAGACATTATAGCGCCTATATTCGAGTGCCTGTATGTAGCTTATGGTTGGTATTTTCAAGGCAGCTACTAATGACATGTTCCAAATCAGAGAGAACAAGAAGTTAAGAGATGATTTTTGAGGCACCAATCAGAAATCTTTTTCTGTCAATAAATTCCTTAATTACTAAGTTATCCCAACCACTTCACTGAAGTGCTGTCTCAATTGCTTCCTAAGTGAACAGAGTCTATGTTTAACTTGCATTTATAGACATGTTATTTGGTTATTCCATTGTACAACTCCAGGCATATTGAATTGTACAGGTCCTTCATTCTTCCAGCCAGACTATTTGCTACTGGCCATTATAAAAATGTTTCCTATGTCCACAAAATCATGTGATCACATAATAGTTGAGGTTGAAAGGGACCTCTACAGATCATCTAGTTCAACTCTCCTGCTCTAAGCAGGTTGCCAAGGACTATGTCCAGTAGTTTTGACTATCTCAAAGGATGAAGACTCCATAACCTCTCTGGACAACCTTTTCCAGTGTTTGACTGCTGTTACAGTAAAAGGGTTTTTTTCCTCTTAAATTTAAAGAAATTTAAAAGTTGGGTTTTCTTCTTATATTTCAGTTTGTGCCCACTACTTCTTGTCCTGTCAATGGATACCACTGAGAAGACTCTGGCTCCATCTTCTTTGTTCCTTTGCATCAGACATTTATATATCATAATATTCCTCTACCAAGTCCTCTCAAAAACTAAACAATCCCAGCTCTCAGTCTCACTTTGTAAGACACACATACTTGTTTCTCAAAAATCTTAATGGCCCTTCACTAGACTCCCTCTAGTATGTTTGTATCTCTCTTGTATCAGGGAGCCTACACCTGGACACATCACTCCAGCTTTGGTCTCGCCAGGGCTGAGCAGAAGGGAATGATCACCTCCTTTGACCTACCAGCAATACTCTTCCTAATGCAGTCCAGGGTGATGTTGATCATCTTTGCCACTCTTGAAGACAGAAGTTACATTTGCTTTCTTCTAGCCCTCAGGAACCTCTCCCAGTAACTGTGACTTTACAAAGATAATCTGCACTGGCCTTGCAATGACATCAGCAAACTGCCTAAGCACTCACAGGTGCATCCTGTCAGGTCTCATGCATTTCTGCATATGTCCAATTTGTTTAAACATTCCGTAACCTGATCCTTGCCACCACAGTAAGTCTTCCTTCCTCTAGACTTTCCCATTGCTCTCAGGGACCTAGAAGGCAAATCATACCAGTGAAGACCAAGGTGACAAAGGCATTAAGTATGTCAACCTTTTCCATGTCCTTTGTTACCAGGTCCCCTGCCCCATTCAGCAGAAAGGCACGTGTTTTTCATAGTCTGTCTTTTGTTGCCAATGTACTGGATGAAGTCTGTCTTGTTGCCCTTCACATCTGTCACCAGATTCAACTCCAGGTGAGCTCTGGCTTTAACAACCCCATCCCTCTATACTTAGACACTTTCTCCATAGTCCTTCCATGTCACTTGTCTCTTCTTCCACCTCTAGTATGCTTCCTTTTTACACTTTAATTTTGTCAGAAGCTCCTTGATGGTCTCCTGCCATGTTTGTTTAATCTTCTGCTCGTTAGGATGGGATGGACCTTGAAGAAAATGATCCTTTGGGGAGGAAGAGTGAAGGTGATTGAAGGTGATGGGGCAGGGGGGAAAAGAAATACTCAGCCAACCAGATCTTCTTGACCCTTC
This sequence comes from Phaethon lepturus, assembly GCF_000687285.1. NCBI lineage: Eukaryota > Metazoa > Chordata > Aves > Phaethontiformes > Phaethontidae > Phaethon > Phaethon lepturus. The sequence goes on along the minus strand of NW_010557014.1, from coordinate 15,028 downwards.
TCTCCTGGGTTGTATCCCAAGGGATTGATTCTTCCAAGCAGTTGACTGAAGAGGCCAAGATCTGCTCTCCTGAAGTCCATGGTTGTGGTCCTACTTTTTGCCCTGTTCCCTCCTCTCAGGATCTTGAGAATCACCATTTCATGGTCACTGCAACAAAGGACATCGCTGACCTTCACATCCCCAAACAGTTCTTCCTTATTTGTAAGTAAATCAGGCCCAGCAGAATGTCTCCTATCATCAGCTCCTCAACCCTCTGTGTTACGAAATGGTCATCAATGTACTCCAGAAACCTCCTCTGTTACCTCTTGTGCTGGTTTTGCCTGGGACAGAGCCAGCTTTCTCCAGAGCAGCTTCTCTGGAAGCGTGGTTTGGGTTTGTGCTGAAAAGGGTGCTGATAACACAGGCATGCTTTTGTTATTGCTGAGCAGTGCTTCCACAGCGTCAAGGCCTTTTCTGCTTCTCCCCCTGCCCCAGCAGCGAGGAGCCTGCGGAGCACCAGAGGTTAGGAGGGCCCGGAGCACGGGGCAGCTGAGCCCAGCTGACCAAAGGGCTATCCCGGACCATAGGACGTCACGCTCAGCAATAAAGAGCTGGAGGCAGAAGAAGAAAGGGGGCACGTCCGCAGAGACAGCGTTTGTATTCCCAAGTCGCCGTTCAGCGGGACGGAGCCCTGCTTTCCTGGAGATGGCCGAGCACCTGCCTGCCGCAGGAAGCAGCAAATGAATCCCTCGGTTTGCTTTGCTTGCACGTGCGGCTTTTGCTTTACCCACTAAACTGAGTCTTTAGCCCTCAAGTTTTCTCCCTTTTACCCTTCCAACTCTCCCCTATCCCACCGGGGGGGTGGGGGGGGCAGGGAGTAAGCAAGCAGCTGTGTCGTGCTTAGTTGCTGGCTGGAGGTAAACCATGACACCTCTCCAGCAGACATCAGGGTGGTTAAAGTCTCCTACAAGGACCATGGCCTGTGAACATGAGGCTTCTTCCAGTTGTCTAAAGGCTTCATCTTCTACTTCTTTCTGATCTGGCAGTCTGCAGCAGATATCCACTACAATATTGCCCATTTTGGTCTGCCTCCTAATCCTAACTCAAACTTTCAACTGGTTTACCTGTCCCAAGGCAGAGCTCAAGGCATTCCCTCTGCTTTCTCAGATAAAGAGCAACTCTCATTCCTCACCTTTCTGACCCATCCTTCCTAAAGTGCTGTATCCATCCACTGCAGCACTCCAGTCACACGAGCCATCCCAACACAGCTCTGCAATTCCATAGCCCTGTAACTGCATGCAGAATTCCAGTTTCTCCTGTTTCTTCCCAATGCTGTGTGCATTATTGTGCAGGCACTTCAGAGGCAAACCATCTCACTGATTTCCCAGAAAGAGTATGAGTGATTTTTCCCCCACTGTACTGTCCTGGAGGCAATTGCTTATTTATGTGCATATTAAAGTGACCCAGCTTAAGTCCTGTGGTATTGATTGTAAGGTTCCTCCTATTGACATAAACCCAAATGCTTTGTTTTCCAACCCTGTCTCCCACTTCCTCACTGATGATTGGTCATCTTTTCTCCTACCTTGTCATTTTTCATTTAAACCTCTCTTCACCAGGTTGGCCAGTTCTTCATCCTCAGTCTCATGGTCATGGAAACCAAACCAAGACTGCAAGACTGTTTCCACCACTGATGGCACAAACAATTGTTGAGCTTCAGACTCTGTCCATTCCTCAAGCCCTACCCCTCTCCCTGGCAGAATAGAGGGGAACATCACTTCCTCTCCTATGAGGAAATTCCTCACATCATTTCCTCTCCTATGAGGACAGGCTGAGAGAGTTGGGCTTGTTCCGCCTGGTAAAAGAGAAGGCGCCGGGGAGGCCCTACTGCAGCCTTTCAGTACTTCCCGGGGCCTTCTAAGATAGGCGGGGACCAACTTTTTAGCCGGGCCTGTGGCGACAGGACAAGGGCTAATGGTTGCAAACTAAAAGAGGGTGGATTTCTACTAGATAGACGGAAGAAGTGTTCCACAATGAGAGTGGTGAGACACTGGCACAGGTTGCCCAGAGGGGTGGGGAGATGCCCCATCCCCAGAAACCTTCCAGGTCAGGTTAGGCGGGGCTCAGAGCAAGCTGAGCTCGTTGAAGGTGTCCCTGCTCATTGCAGGGGGGTTGGACCAGATGGCCTTTAAAGGTCCCTTCCAACCCAAAGATTGGAAGGGACAATCTTGAAATTGCCCCCACAGCTTCTAGCCATCACCATCACAGGAGTCTCCATTTCCTAATCCAATAGGTACAGACTCTGTCTGACCCTGCTTTAGTACATCTGGGGTCTCAGGTCCTTGAATCCAATGTCTTACAGAAGGGTCCGGTCAATCTCCTCCTCAACATCTCCAATACTCAGAGGCTGCCAACCTCCTGCAGTTCCTTTACTTGGCACCACAGATCCTCAACAACTGCACACCTCCTGCAGGCTAGAGGACCACCTTCTACTGTCCCAGCCTTAGTAAGAGGTCCGAAGAACTCTCTGAAGACTGAGAGCTCCAGAGATGCATACCTCTTCTGAAACTATTTGAGTTGGTGCTTCAGCTTTCAAAAATTTATTTCGTACCTGTTTTGATTGTTACAGACAATCCCCTACTTCAACACTCCTCCAATATTTCCTTCCTGAAGTCTACAGCTATCTATCTATATTGATATTATTGATATATAGTACTATTGAGTAATCATCATAAAAACAGCAGTGATATTTTCAGGATGAACACAGTTTTAGACCCTTTTACTGTATTCTTAGCACTGGCCCATCTTTGGGTTATGGTAGAAAACAGTATTATTCCCTAGGGTGCATATGGGGATTTTGCTTAGTTTTGTTTTTTTTAAAAGTTCGTGTACCTGCCAGCATCTTCCCAAACTCTCGAAAACAATCAAAAAACCCACAATGAGGCGAATTACCATGATTTGGTTAGGTCATCTTCTTATCCCATATAAGTAGTAATTCTGTCATTGTTCCAAGATAAGCTAGTTATGTTACAAATCCTTCACTCAAGAAAAGCAGCTCAAATGCCAAAGAGTCATCCAATCTGTAAATCTTTTCAAACAATTCCCATTTTCGCTTTTAAAAAGCTCTGATAAAAAGGGAAGAAGTTTCAGATTTGTTTCCTGGATTGCAAAGACTGATGCAGTTTAACATAGGTTTTCTTGTTTTGTTACACAGACTCCATCAAATAGCTTTTTGCAATATTTCCCCCCCCCGTACTTAGGCCGCCTTTTAAATACTACCTGAACAGCCACCTGCCTGTGCCGTATGCTATTATGTTCCCTCTTGGAAGTTACTGCAAAAGGGTAAGCAAAGCTTTAGGAATTGATGAGTGGTATCTCTGACAATGTTCAGTAGAGGGAGGAATCTGACAGCATATTAGATGCACTCCAAGTAGAAAGTTTCAAGCACAGACTTCAGACAAAGGAACACTGAGGGACAGAAGTCAGTCACTACTATGCCTTCTAGGATCTGATGTTCATTGAATACCATCAGCATTTGAACTACCTCCTCTGACCTCCAAGATCACCACTGTCTCTTAAGTGCAGATGAAAACACAAAATTTTTCTGAAGTTTATCTTGGATGGACTGAAATATACCAAGAAACATGGACATCACTAAGCTGATAAAAATGTCAGATTTTTCCAAACTATCACAAAAATAAACTTACACTATGGCAGGAAAATCTGGTAAGGGCGCAGCCTCAAACAATATTCTAAGTCCCACTTGGACTTGCTCTCTATGGTCTGATGTTAAAGCAAATGTCAAAGGCATAATCAAGCGTTGATCCTAAAAAAGAAACTCCTTTGGTGAAAACAAGATGCAACAGTCAACAACAAAAAACCCCACCCAGACATCACAGTATCAAGGCCCATGAGCACAGAAATGTTTTCTCCAAAACTTAAGCTACCTTCTTAAAGTTTGCCCTTCTAAATTTCCAAGCCTGAAATCAATGGAGAAGCAACTTTAAAATTAGTTTACACTTTGGAGTATTTAGAAGTGTGTTTTCCCATTAAAGCAAACGCAACAGGTGAAGAAACCACTTAATTCCTTCAAGTTTTCAAGTGCTTGATTTCCATCATAAAGGGTCACAAGCTTAAGTTTTTTAAGGACTTTGAAACTCTCATTACTATCCATTAAATTACACAATTCCCATTCTTGAAAAAAAAACCTGCCAAAAGAGCATGAAATATTTGACTGTCTGGATTACTTTTCCATCTACAAGTAAGCTGTTAAGGTATCATCTGACCAATAGTTACAAGAAGCTGTTTTGACTATACAGAGTCATAAATTAGATGTGTATATATATAATAGTAACCAACCCCACAAATAATTTAATGATATGGTCATGGTAACTTTTTTCTAGTTTGCTACCTTTAAACTGCAGTCCTAATGCAGTCTTAAAAAGATAATTCTTACCAGGCAGATGAAGTATTATTTTACATGCATTACTGAAATAAATGATTGGAGTAAAAGCAAACTGCTCTTATTTTAGAAGAATTAATAATGAAACAATCTTTAGGAACTGTGCCCAGGGGACTATATTTTCCTAGAAGTTTTACCACCTCAGAGATAAGCATGCAAAACATTCAGAACTAAACCTACTGTAGTGCTATGACACTTTCCTTCACAGATATGCTTCATAAGACATTTTAAAATATCATACCTGTAGAATTTTGTAGAAGCTGACTTCCATACCAGGTACATCCTGCTTCAGTCTGCTCATAAGATCAAGTGTTTTCAAAATAATATCAGCAGCAAGTTTGCTTTTAAACATACAAATAGAAAAGAAAGTTGGAAGAGGGGAAAAAAGGCAAGAGCGAGATCTGTCAAATCAGTACAGATAAAAATAAATTCAGTCAATTTTAAAAAAACTAATATATGCCTTCACAAAGAAATTAAATATGTCTAGCAAGGCAACAATGCCAACACCAAGAGAGATCACTGAGTTCATTGGACATGTTGCTGAGCTTCTCCAACATGCCAAGAATGGCAATAGTGAAGACCAAAAAAAAAAAAATTTCACTTTCAAGTTGAAAGTGAGGAGGGTTTAATCATAGGTCAATTATATTTCACTGGTTTTTGGCCATTAACTCTTACTTATATTGACATTCAGGTTAATGACACTGACCTGAAGGAATGTATATTCCATTTGTAGCATAATGACTCTCCCCTTCCCCCATACTGACATGTGGTATTTTTGAACTCTGGTTGCATAAAATCAAAATGAATAATTAGGTGCCATCAGCAGTTCTGGTAAGCTTCAAGTTGGATAACCTTGAACTACTGCATGAAGTTTAAGGTCACTGTTCCACATAAGTGGATCTCCAGCTTATGCTGAAAACAGTATCTGAATGTTTAAACTAGGTTTTACTTACCGAACTGACCAGCAACATCACTTTCTATTGCCACAAAAATACTAAGTTTGATTTAAAAATAGTATTGATTTACAAGCATTTAAATGGTACTTTCAGCTACAATATGTTTTTCATTGGAACAATATCACAACTCTCATACAAGTCTTGCTAAGTTAGATTTCAGATAAATTTGTTTGCTCACCACATTTTAGAGTCCACTACTTTTGTTCCAAAACCGGTACCAATCCCACTATAGGTAAATTGGTGTTCTATTAGAGACGTGCATTGGCTGGCAGTCAGTACCTTCGAGGCATGCGTTTTCAGTATGTCATCTCTACAGAGCAGTAGACTGAGTTAAGAATAAAACTTAATATATCTATGCTTAGGTATTGGCACCAAAAGGCAACATTTTCTAATAACAAAGGACACAAAAGTTAGTGTATCAAAGCACAAAAGAGCCTCCAAAAACGCTTTTAAAACCCAACTACATAAACTACTCATGCTTAATTCATAAGCCAAGTAAGTTTCACTTTTCAGTTAAAACACACTTACCTAGAAACAGACCACTAAGAGAAACCACAGTAAAATGAGTGGCATAAAGAAAGATGATGAACAAATGGCATTGAACAACCAGTCCCTAATACAAGAACTAGTTCTCTAGGAGTAAACTAGCAAAGAGACTTCTTCACAGTACTCAGCTTAGATGCAGGACTACGTCCTGCAGTCATGTCCTTCTTACTACATTACACTGTGGACACTAAGAACTCCAAGAGGAGCGTAAAACTGTATGATTCCATGTTATTTTTCCTCATTTCACTGATCTAAACTTGTATCATATTTGGCTGGGAGCTGCACTTGACCTAGCTAGATGAAAATGCTACACTCATCAAGAAAATGGCCACCCAAACTCCCTTTACAATTTCAACAGAAAAAATTCATCTTCATTTCTGATCAGCAAAGTCCTTCTATGCTGTTGAATAACCACCACATTTTATCCTGCAGCACGGTATTACACAGTAATTGCACAGCAATTAGAAAGCTACTTAAGGTCTTTCAAAATGACAGTCCTAAGTAAAATTAGGGCAGTTATTGTCATTAAAAGTTATTAAATTGATTCTAGATGGACATTTCTTCTAACACCTTAGAGCAGATCATGGTGGAAGAATAATAAATTAATTGCCAGTAGGCATGTAAAAAGGATATTTGTCAGAACATTAATAGCCTTGACCATTCTTTCACACTTTTTCTTCACTAATAACTCATCCACAATCTGTTCTGGCATCTGAAGATGATCAAGAAGAACAGGCAGCAAAAGATCCACAAAGTGTTCAGCTGAAGCACCGTTCCCAGTATTAATAACATCCTGTAATAAACACATTTTATGTCAATATTTAAAACTACAGAATAAGGAAGCCAAGCCTACTCTACCCCTTCCTCCACCAGTCTGTCTTCCAGCTTTCCCAGCCTCTTGCTACTTCAGGTTTAAGACCACTGATCAGTATCATACTGGAAGAGGAAGTTTAACAAAGAGCACAGAAACAGCACAAACTTCCTCACTTCCACAAGTCCTAGAAAGCAATTGTTTGAATAGCTTTCTATCTACCTCGTGACTTCATGAACTGCTGTATCTTCCACTTAGCTTTCAATGCGGACATATTTCTAAAATACAGCATGTCTTTAGAAGAAAAGTTGTTTTACAAAGTATGGAATTCTAGAACAGAAAGAATTTTATTTCAGGTATATTTTTACATGCTATTTTTCAAGTAAAATGCTAGTAGTTGTTTAAAAATCAATGAAGAATATAGCTGCTAAGAAGCTCTTGAAACTCAATTATCAGTCTTGGTACCTCAAAAATCTCTTTGAATAGTTGCAGTGCTAGCACTGAACAGTCTTCAGAGCCTTCCAATGGTTGGTTTGACAAGTGCACCAATGCAACAGAAGGTTCAAAAGTCTTTGAGCGAGTCACAAATCTGGTATTTCCAGAGACTGGCAAGCCAGATGGTTCCAGTATTGCCTGCTGCAGGGTATGACGCAGTTGTATCACAGAACAGAAGGCAAGCAGCAGTTCTAAGATCTGTGTGAAGTGAATGAGAGTTCAAATGCTTTTAAATCAAGTACTTACACAGAATTTGCAACTCCTATAGCACAAGTCTAAAAGGAAACGCAAGTTCTATGCAACTCCTTTAGCACTTTAAAGTTTCCTGAAGAATAATTTTCTTTCCTTAAAGCCAAGTCAGCAGCAGAAATACAGTTCATTAGACTGGCAAAGGCTCATGACAGTTAGTATTCAGCGTATTGCCTTCCTCTCTTTTTTAAAAGGCATGACTGCTGGCTAGCAATCTAGTAAGCAGTAGAAATGCATATACACTCAGAATGAAGAAAGCTATAGAAGGGAAAATATTCTCAGACATGCATGTCTTATGTGCATACTCAGAGATGAAAAGGAAAGCACCCTGGAAAGTTCCTTGTCAATATGTCTTTCTAAATAAAACCAATAAACAACAACAAAGTCACATACACAGAAACATTAGCTTTTATCATTTACTATGATGCAAAACACATTCATAAAAAAAGCTTAAGATTCTTTTTACAGATGTATTTAGCCTAAATATTTTCACGTTTCACATTTTAGCCTTTAGCAACAGGTAGCCAATATTTCATTTATGTAAGGTGGCAGTGACAAAGTTGAATGCAACAGTTAAGCAGTTAACTGAACTTGGCATCAATTTGTTCAACTAATATGAGAGAACTTATTCCTAAGTCTTTGAAATTAGCATCATGGTTCCCTGATCATCAGTTCAAAGTCTGATTAGTACTAATTGAAGTTTTAGCCAATGAAGCAGGGTACACACTGCATTTCTGGTAGATCCCAAAATTTCTCATTAGCCAAAGCACAAAAAGTGTTTATGTTGGCTTTCTGCCTTTATGTCTGTTGCCTGAAAACACATGCACATAATCTGCCAAAAAAACCCAACCATTACAAATTCAACCTAACAGCCTTTTGAACAACTAGAAGACATAAACTTGGTGAATACCATAGGTCACTTAAGAGTCCTGAAGTCAATGTATTTCATTATCAACCCTCACACACAAGGAACCTACTTATGACTACAGAAGTGGAACTAGATTAGGAGTTGTACCCTCTTAGGCTTAAGCTGAAAAAGTATAAATACCTTAGATGATGAATCAGCATCCCTTCCATGAAGCAGATCTAATACTTGACCAAGGCATGAGGTAAAGTGCTCATATCTACAGCATACATAAAGGAAGGAAAAAAAAGGAATTTCAACACTCAGACATTTATATCAAGTGATGAATGCAAGTGACTCATCCTCCTCCTTAACCCCCAAACACTTCAAGTACAGTGATAGTTTTGATAATGTAATTTCTATTTAACATACACTAAGCTTTACAAATATTCTAAGAATAAAAGCAAATGCCTTTAAATAAGCCAAAATTTCCAGCTATTTTTACTGCTAGATTTAGATTCAAATTCAGCAACTAAATTCTGCTAGCTGAATTTGCAGAATAATTAGTCAAGCCCTACACAGAACTACTCTGTAATGCCCTCCAGTAAAATTATTACAACTTCAACCATAGTATTCCACTTCAAGATAATATAGGCCTGTAAAAGGCAAGATAGCTATTCATCAAGTTGTCTGACCACCAATACTGTCCAGACAAAGAATTACTGAACAAAATTATTAGTATTCCTCAAGTGACAATTTAAAAACAGATTTTGATTCATATGTCTGCATGAAACTAGTAACACAAGAATCCTTTAGTTTCAGGTACAGCAATTATAATAAACCAGTAACATTCAAAAAGCACCTAGGGAATTTTCCAATGTTTGGTTCAGAATACAAACAGCAGCAAAGAAACTGAACAAGAGCCTAGGAAAAATATGCTCTACTTTTAGGAAGTGAACCCATACCTGGTAAGATAATCTGCAACTTTGGGGTTCTTCAGAAGATCCATGAGTAGATCAACAGAATATTTTCTTGTTAGCGTACCATCTCCATTTACAACAATATTGAATATTAACTGAAATGTCTGATGGATATTTCGAGCATGAAAGAGCTGAAAGGAAGAAGAAAGTTAAGTACGGGGACATACTTACTTTGCTGGGTCTCTTGCTTATTAAAACTAGCTGGCATTAGAACTTTATTTTTCCCATGTGATTATTAATTTTATATACAATTTAAGAATAGAACAGACTTCAAAGTATCACTTACTTTTTCTCCTACTTCTTCATTTAAAGTAAGGCTTGACAATATTGAAAGTGCAAACACAACCACAGTCAAACTACTATGGGCCAGGAAACTTATTAAGGTACGATAGAAGCTCTTCACATTATTCTAAAGCAAAAAGGAGAAATACAGGCATTATATATTTTACGCTGTTCTAGAAAAACACCAAACTTACAGATTGCATATATTTATAAATAAGCCATACAAATAATGAATAATATAAAGATGTATTAGAATAACTGTTCTCTAGAAAAATCTATTTTCGTTTTCCACTGCATGATACTGATGTTGATGTCAGTGACTAAATTCTCTGGTGAACTTGTATAAGAAAAATGAGGATGAAATTCCATCATTATATTAAAGAAAGATGAGAAAGTCATTTTACTAAAGTCTCTAATACAAAATAACCACTGAAAACTGACCCCTCATCCCTTCTCTGCTCAGTGATCAGATCTGACAATAGTCCCTCCTCTCCTCCCTTCAGTGTAACATCCACCACCATGTAGATGAATTTATATTTCTGGATTGAAAAATAAGCTATGTTTGCACTGACTTATGAAGATATAGGAACTGAGCAGCTCAGATATGGATGTGTATTTGAGGATTCAAGGGCCCTGACCTGACATCAAGATCAGTGGTATTTTATTGATTTATAAAGGCAGAGCTCTTTCTTTGACAAAGTTAATGCAGCTTACCAAAAAATCCAACTACAGTTTTTATATTAACAACATTTAGTTTTTCTAAGGAAGAATGCTCAAATTTTAAATTCATCTTTCATTTGCAGAGAACAGTTGCAGAAACTGAATGCATAACACAAGCTAGTGCAACACCACAGAAATACAGAGAAGGAAAGAGAATACCCTGCTTCTACTGGTTATTTTCTCCAATACAGGAAAAACAACTACCAACTCTGGAGAACAAACAGCTCAGGGTTATTATTGCTGCAAAAAAGTCTGTAAGAGATACTAAGGTGATTCCCCAGAGACACATAACTCTTGCCCTCAAGCCAGGAAATCATACCACAAAAACAAAACCCTTACCAAAGATTTTATCCGAGTCTGAATAGATAAGTTGTGACGACAGAGATTTGCCAGGAGTCCTAAACATGGTATCATTAGCTCATCTTCAGTGGACTGACTTAAAAGAAAAGTCCAGAAATTTAAACAAAGATGTTTTTATTAAGGCATACAGAATTTAGTTACAAGAATTTGTGGGTTGGGGGCAGGGTGGCTGGGGGACTTTTATTTTGGTCTTTTTTTATTAGACACCATTTTGCCAAGAAAGCAAAATTCAGATTGCAATCCCCATAGTGTGGGCAGTTTTTAACTGAGCACGTCTTAAAAAAAAAAAGTGTCAGAGATCAGTACTATTACGGGTCCTTTATTGCAGGTGCTTTTAATAGCCATTAAATCTCTCACAAGGACACCTGCACAAAATTCATATTAATCTTGCATAAGTCTGTTCCTAATGACAATCATGAATTTTCTCCTCGCTTTTTTCTTAGCTCCCTGCTCCCAGGGGTGTTGGTGTGGGCCAATAAGCCAATTAATATTCAATCACCTAAAGTCCCAAAATCACTGCATTTGACAATCTGTAACAACATGGTTTTGAAAGAATAATCTGTTAACTTCAGAGCAAAAATGCCACGGCTCATTCTGGAGACCCGGTTAGTGCAATACGCCAATGGCCTTCAGAAAGTTTAGAAACTTAGCTAGCTGTTTGTGATAAGAAAAGACAACCAAGTACACACTTACACATGATGTATTAGAAATGAAATTAATTCATCGATGTTGGCACCAACACAAAGGATTGGAACATTGTAGGTTAGCCTCTGCAGCAACTGAACACTCTGAGGAAATAAAAAGCTGTTCACACATGTCTTCCCTATAGCATCTCACTGAAAATGTTACAAGTTACAAAAGCCAAAACTGAAAGGACAAATAACAAGACACCGCAAGTGAACCAATTTTCAGACTCTGTAATGTTAACATAACAATTACACAAGCTGCTGCAAGCACACCAAGTAATGTCCTACCACACTGATGTACTTATTAAAAGCCTAAACAGATGAATAAGGTTTTATTTTGACAGAGGAGTTACCTTTTTAACCCATCCAATTCTCCCCTTTGCCACATCAGCCAGTTCTCCATTCTGCCAGTGAGAAAGGGGCTTTGTCCTATTGAAAGATCTAGAAGTTTCACCAAAACCCAAAAAGCACTTTGCAACCTCTTGCAGAAAGTACGTTCATAGGAAAACAGGTTTGCTGTAAATACTGCCAACAGATCTAATGTTAGTAAAGTCCTTCATACAACTTTCAGCACATAACTGAGTTAATATGAAGTTAATACAATCAAACACGACAAGCAAGATCAAAGAGAGAATACAAAGAACTCTATGCAGTGTTAAAATCCTGCCATACTAGCCTCATACAGCAAATAATACACAGCTAAGATCAACTTTCCCCCAACACATATTGCAGATAGAGCTTTTAAAGAGTTATTATATGCATACAGTATAATGTATACTATGTAACAGTAGCCAAATATTATTAAGCAATAGTTCCTGTTACCTGTGATAAGACTGGGTCACTCAGATTAGTAGAACTTCGATGAACCACTCCTGCCAGCACACTGGTCAGATTGTAGGTATCCTGAAGAGCTTCTCTAGTCTCACTATCTAAAGCTAGAATTTAAGAATTATTAACAAAAAACCCTACATAATACCAAAAGCAACTGTTATATTAGCTACCAATTTAAGCAGAAGCTGAAGTAATTGACCAGTTTTTAATGTATATTTCACAAATAACTGCAAATAAATCACAGGTCCTATGCACTTGCATCTCTAACTTACTTCTGAACTTACAGTTAATTGAAACACTAATACTTTATCTTAAGATGCTTGGACACTGAAGGGATGGCCTACCTCCTATCTGCAAATTTTCAAGATCTCAAACAGAACTAAAATCTGCACTTAAAAGGCTTTAAAGCTTAAAGTCAATGATCTTGCTTCATGCTATAGTGGGCAAGTAGACTGAAATTGATACTTTCATATGGTTATCTATGAATAGTTAAATAAAAAAGCCAGTTCCACTTAGGCAGTCCTGGAAAAGATGCAGCAAACAGGGATGACAGGTAAAGCAGCAGATCAGTAGGAGGACCACTTCTTAAAATTTTCCAGACACAAAAGATAGTTAAGAACCCCAGCAACAAATATAGTTTTACAGTAACAGTTTCAAAAACCTAAAAGAAAGCTCAAGGAGGCTAAGAACTCCACGAATCAGGGAGGATGGGGTCATCATAAAGGACTCTAATCTTGAGTAACTACTCATACATGATGAGAAACTAGGCAGTGAAGGGATAATTTTTCCCTGTACATGTAAACCTATATATGCAGGTTACAGTGAGCACAGATCTCCCTACACAACAAAGACCCACTTCTGTGAACTGGGGGCGGATGGGGAGGTGGGGAGAAGCATCTCAAGAAACAAGAGGCAGTAGAACCTATTTCTTAATTGGGAAACTTGATGCATACAGGCCCAGGCCACTGGAGCCCAAATTGTCACCCAGCAAACACTCCAATGGGAAAGGTAAACTGAGTTGATGACAGTTGTTGATATAACATGGCTTCTCCCTGTCTCTGCATCCCCTGGGCAGGTTTCTTTACTTCATTAAAAAGGTAGTCTTTCCAAGCTCCAAAAAAAAAATCAAGGACAAGAGAATAATTCCTCACCCTATCCAGTGACAAAATAAATTCTGAAAAACATGATCACTGTCATTTCACAGTGATGACTTCAAACGTGCTTCTCATGGCAATTAATATCTTATCTGGCCTTATACCTACAGTCAGGTGGCTCAGCCAAGCACTCCACTACAATAAAAAAAAAAAATCACTTCATCTTTCACACCTTATGCTTTTTCCAAGAAGTTCACTACCCATGCCACAGAATCAGCACCTGTCTTGTCCCTTTCCCACAGCAAAGATAAAAAGTTCAGATGCAAACCTCACCTAATTGTGATAGCAAAGTAACCACCGACAAAGTTAGAGATGCATTTATATCAGCATCCTCGAGGAGTTCAACTAGGCAACCGAGACATTCACTTGGTAGAATCTGGTTTGAAGCAAACAATCGTGTAAGCTTCAGTCCAGAGATAACCTGGAGATGAAGGGAGAAAAACCACCTCAATAACTCAACTGCAACAAAGCATATAACACAGAAGTCAAAGCACAGAGTTGGATTAAACAGATTTTGCCCTATTTGACAAATTGAGAATGTAAGTGTCACTAACAGGACATTTGTATTCAGATTTACTGAAAAAAAAAAGTTTTAAAAAAATCTAGCTTTCATTCCTGTGGATGTGTTCCCTTTACTCTTGGAAAGCACCAAGTTCGCATTGTGATAATTTATAATATATTAGGGCTTCTTTTGTTTGCTTGCTGACAGCATTCATAGTAACAGCATTCTTTTTAATCTCATAGCTGTAGCAGGGCAGCACTTTGTATTTCTTCACACACTGAACAGAATTAATACCAGGTTACTATTCTACATATGTTTTAGCACAGATAGAAGATAGGTTTTATTTATTTTGAAAGAACAAAGACAGATAACCCAACACCAACATTTAGTAATCAGCCTTCAGCTCAGACCAACAGCCTGCTTTCTAAAGAAGTGGACAGGAACCTACAGGTGCCACCCTGCAGGAAGGATAAGCAGTAGCAGGTAGTGCTGCTTTGGGAGCACTCTGTGCTTGAGGTGAAAAAATGAAACCTGAGTTCAGGAAAGTCCACCTAAGAAAATGCTACACCTGCACACCAGTACAGGTAGACACGAGTTATACTTGCATAATAAATTGCAACATAATGTTGGTTTTGCATATCCCCTGTATACCTCTTCACAAAGGATACAAAGAAGAAAGTTAAGCTGAACACTAACTCTAATATTAATGTTTAGCAATTAAAAAAAAATCTGTACTTGAGAAAGGTACTTTGCACATTAACAATTCAGTCAATCTCTTGCTACGCCCAGTGCGCCCACCGCAAGGGTTGTACACAAGGCTCTACCTGGAGGTCACGGAAATGGACATGCCTATCCCTTAGCAGCAAACACCTTTGATTACAGGTTGCACGACAGTGGCAAAATCTAGATACAAGACAAGTTCATCATTCAAAAAACTACTTTTAAGATGTGGAAATAAGTGATCCCTGTAGGTCAGAACGTAGGGAATATGGAAAAAAAAAAGTTCCTCATAAGGCACATTACATGCTTAGCCTATGTGCATATAAACATACTGCACAAAAACGTACATACACACAAACGCCATACAACATTATAATGAAGGACAAAGTAATAGTCCGGGGATATTGCTAAAAACTGTAACGTTTCTTCTGTCCGACGGCCGCCTCCGGCCACT